>NW_024868288.1:0-76365 GCF_013358625.1 Macadamia integrifolia
GGGGGGGGGGAATGGGCATGGATTCTCTCCAGTGCTCGAGTGTCCATCACACAGTTGGTAGCACCTGAGCATGCATCCTTGGCCATTACCACGCCCTAGGCGCATTGGTGCACTTGAGACGATCTAGTTCTCGGAGAAAGAAGGAAGGATATCTATAAAAATTTTGTGCATAGTTTAATACATGAAATATTTTTGGTACTTCCATTTATAATATATTTCTTTTCACTAGAATATCATTTGTATTAAAAAATTGGAAAAAAAACATACAAGAGAAAAATGGAAAAGAATCCAAAAACACATACGAAAGTGCCTAAAAAATACTAAAGAGGACTAGGCCAAATTCCCCACCTTCGACATTGCCGACATTGCCATCAGCAGGGAAAAAAGACCCAAAAAACCCCCTAAAGCCTGAACAAGGAGACATTAAACAATACAGAAACGAGGACGTCTTATCGCTTCCATTTCCAGATCCAATCTAACCATTGGCGGCCAAGAAAATGGGACCAGAAGAGCTGTATTTTGTTTCTTATTTTGCAAGAAAATCTGCAATTGAGTTTGCCTCCCTATAACAGTGAGTTAATTTCCATTCTATTAAGTATAATAATGGCAGCAAACCACACCACCGCTGATGACAAATTCATGGGACCACGGCCCTTGTAAGCAATAAAACCACAGTGATTGAATCACATTTAACCCATAGACGCTGAATACCCATGACTTTTACTTGCTCCAAGCCTTTTATCACTACCAGAAATTCAACTTCAAAGTTGGTTTTTACTCCTATCATCCTTCTGAAATTTCCTATAACCTCGGAGTTCCAGTTATGAAACATACCACCAATACCCACCCTGCCAGGGTTTCCTATAATATGCTTTTATTTTAATGAGATATGATTGAGTAGGTCGTTATTTTTTTTGCTAGAAGGTCAGAAAATGTATTAAAAAATAGAAGAAAAGGGGAAAAAATATAATACAACCTAAGAACCAGAAGCGAGCCTCCACCTTCGGCATTGCCATCAGCGGAGACTCACTTCCACTATCTCATAAATCTAAATCTCGTTCTTCCTGCCTTATCTAAAAATAGCTCGCTCATGATGCGATGAGGGAGGACTACATCATCAGAAGAGGTCACAGTCTTGGCTGCTTCTTTAGCCAAATAATCTGCAATTGGATTAGCTTCCCTAAAGCAATGCGAGATATTCCAAGTAATGTTATTTAAATAACTGAGAAGGTTGCTCCATTCCTAACAAACAAACCAAGGAATAAGCCTATGGTGGAATAGGCCAACCGCTGCAGAGGAATTTGACTCTATCCAAAGGTGATTAAAATTGCTTTTGCGAGCAAGAGAAATCCCCTTAATTATACTCCAAATCTCAGCTGAGAAACTGTCAGTGACATCTAGAAAAATGTGATAGCAGAACAACATTCTACCATCATGATCTCTGAATACACCTCCCCCTCCTGCACGCCCTGGGTTACCCAAAGAGCAGCCATCTGTGTTAAGTTTCACCCAACCAAGCGTTGAGTAGGTGGTTATAGTTCTTTCACTTTTTTTTAGGTAGATAATTTTTTTCAACTAGACACCTTCCTTCACGGTTATTTGGCACTTTTATTATAATTTGGTATTTTAATTTGTAATCTTATTTTTATTTTAGTGAGATGTGGGAGATAGAGTAGGTTGTTATGGTTTCTTTTAATTTAGGTAGATTGCTATTGTCGAAATGATACCTTCTTAGTTATTCGACTGTTTTATAATAAGTTAGTTTCTTTTAATGTATTTTTTTTTTTGGGTAAATGCAGATTTATTTAGATAGATATGGAGAACTCGTGGATGAATGCAATATTGGTCTTAGATCTATATTAAAAATAGACCATGCTATCATGCACATCATGAATAGAGACCTCCTAGCTAGGAAGTCAACTGTATATGTTTAACTCCCTTGGAACATATAAGAAAGTACAAGGTTGAAGGGAAGATTTAAAATGTAGAATATCATACTCTAAAATAGGTTCAAGATTAGAGGCTTCATTGTAGCTTCATGATACAAGTAGGAGACTACTTCCTTGTTATCGGACTCCACCAAAAGATGAAAGATATCTTCAAATATGGCTTCTAACATTGCTATGACACTGAAGAATACAGTAAGTACCAGACCCACCTGGGAGATCAGTGAGGTGTCCCAACAAGAATACAACAAGTACCAGGGAGTTTGGGAGATCTATAAGGGTGTGCAAATTTTAGTCCCATATCGTCTAGGGAGAGATTACTGGGCTAGTTAATAACCACTAGCATCCTTAACATTGCACAAGGCGTTTTAAAGCTTTGAGGCTGATGGGCCAAAGAGGACAGTATTATGTAACGTTAATGGGGCCGAGGCATTACAAATGATATCAGAGCCGAACCCGACAACTTGTGGGGCCACTTGTGACACCCAAGAATATGGCAATTATCAGACCTACCTAGGAGATTAGTGAGGTGTCCCCACCAAGAATATGACAAGTATCAGGGGGTTTGGGAGATCAGTGAGGGTGTGTAAACTTTAGTCCCACAACGGCTAGGGAGAGATTACTGAGCTAGTTAATAACCTCGAGCTTCTTTAATATGGCATAATACGTTTTAAAGCCTTGAGGCCCATGGGCTAAAGAGGATAATATTGTACAAGGTTAATAGGGTCAGAGCGTTACAAATGATATCAGAGTAGACCCCGATAGTGTGTGAGGCCATAATGGGGATGCTATGTTGAAAGGGAGGAAGTTGTGACACTCAAAAATATAGCAAGTACCATACTTGCCTGAGAGATAGCGAATCGCCAAAGCTTCAGACATCATTGGAACCATGAAAGCTGCAAGCTCAAATAACGAATTATGGCTGCCCTTGGTAATTATAGAATATATAACCTAAACCTCCTTTCCCAGGCTCAGTTGGAAGGCTGGCATCACAATTTATCTCGAACACATTTAGAGGCAGAGGGTCCCAAAGTCGTAGCAGGCTATTGGAGATCTAAGTGTCAACTGAGACAACCGATCTTGGCGGGATTATATTTGCTTTATTAAAATTTCAGTCCATCTAGTCATATGGATAACTTCCACTGGGGACCAAATTTGACAATCAAAGAGAAGACCTTTCCAAGAAAAGCCAAAATTGCCAATAAATAAAAGGGCATAGAGACATTAATTCCCTATTGGGTTGCTTCACTTTTGAGGTGAAAACTCCATCCCAAAATCCAGTCATGAAGAGATACATGAGAATCCATTGAAACTCTATAGGATAAGTTGCATCCCAACCAAACAGATCATCCAAAAGGGCATAAAAAGAGAATATGAGAAACTAATTCAGCCACACCTCCACAACAAGCATAGGGCCAATAGGGATATCTCTTCGTATCAGATATATTGATGTAGCAAGGCATCCCCACCAAAGAAACGACTTAATTTTTAGTAGTGCATAACAGCCCCAAATCCTTTTCCGTACCATTCTGGAAGCTATAGCCAAAATTTTCAGTGATGACGATGAGGTCTACGTATTCTCGTTCTCAGTTTCCAAATTAGATAACATATGATATGCATTCTTGACTGAAAAAAAACACCATTTCATGTTGTTCCCCCAAACAAGTTGATCCTCCTGCAGGCATAACAGTAGATGGATTTTTAGGATATCTCCATCACCTAAGAAAAGGTTGAAAAAGGGACTCCATAAGCCGAGAGACACATTGAAATGAACAATTATGCGGTTGAAGAGATTGGTTATAGAAACCCAGGAGGGAGGGCCCAAGTATGCTGCCATATTTGAATGTGTCACCATGAACCACTCACCTTAATAAACTAATTTAAGGACTTTTTGCCCATCAATGATGCTATGCCATGCCTAACTTGGGTTACTCCATAGCATCATGTCGTATTCAACGTTGTTTTGTTCGATGAATATATTTTCCACTAAAAGAAGAAAAAAGTAAGAAGACTAAGGCACTTTTTGGTATCATTTTTCTTTTTGATTTTTGTTTATTTAACAAAAATCGTTAATGAGAACTATTTTTTATCGAAATATAAAAATGGTTTGGTAACTACTAGACAAAAGTGGTTTTGTTTTTTTTTATGAGAAATAGGCTTGACATTCTTGTGTGCAAAATGCTTTTTTGAAGAAATGGGTGAAGAGATGTTCCCTTTATTCATTTTCCTTATAACTCTATTTCTCCACTCTCCCCATCCCGCTCGTTACAACTCCTTCCCCTCTCATTCTCCCACTCCCTTCTCCTCCTCCTTCTTCTTTGTCTTTGTATGCTCCTTTGATCCTCCCTTATCATCTCTCTCTCTCTCTCTCTCTCTCTCTCTCTCTCTCTCTGGTCTTTGAAGAAAGTAGATCTAAAAATCAAAATCTAAAATGGAAGAAATCCCTAAGGGCTAGTTGTTGCAACCTGTTGCGGAAAGTCCGCAAGGGCCAGCAACCGTGGTTACTGCGTGTGGCTGGTCATAACCGGTGAGGCCGGTGGTCCTCTTCTCCTCCACTTACAGTCAATTGATGGAAGGAGAAGAAAGGGATGGGAAGTGGGGATCGTCCGCTACTAGCACTTGCCGACAATAACCTTTATCGTCAGAAGTGAAGGATTTGTAAGTATGGGATTGAGTTTTCCAAGGGGTTGCCATCGGTAAAGGAGGAGACTAAGAAAGCAAGAGACAACTAACATAGAAGAACCAGCATATCACTTGAATCTGAATCGTGGTCTCTTAGTGGCATCCCAATCAATATTATTGGATGTGAATTTGGGAGCATCATTCCATATAGTCGACGATTTTATTGCAGTAGCATGCTTCGCTAGGCTATCTGCAACCATATTAATCTCTCTAAAGCAGTGAAGATTACTCCCTCGAGTGTTATTCAGATATCTCAACAAGGACAACCATTTTTACCTAAAATTCCATATAATAATCTGCTTTTTAATACACTAGACAACTGCTTGGGAATCGCATTCAACCTCAATCCATGATAACTGGAGGTCATTAGAAATTTGAATCGCTGTATAAAAGGCTACGAATTTTGCATCATAATAAATTGTAATTCCCTCAAAAGAAGAAAAGCACCTTATAGGCCGCCCCACATGATCCCAAAAAATGTCCCCAGTGCCAACTTACCCCAGGTTCCCAAGTGAGCACCAATATTAATCTTGATGCATCCACTCATAGGGAGTATCCACTCTAACTCCAAGATCTACTTTGGTTTAGGACTTGCCCTCGTCAATCGCAAGGAAGTGGATAGAACCAGCACTTTCACCGATTTAATTTTCACTGGGCTTACAACCGATAGAGCATACAAGTCATTTAGAACTTCTTTCACCACAAGTCAGGATGTATGGAAGCTGCTATCATGACAACGATGATTTCTTTTAAATTAGATATGATGTAAGATATTAAGTGAAACTTGATTTCATATCTGATTAATCAGAACAAAGCTATGATTTCTTCTCCACAATGAAAAAAGCTCTTGAATAGATGGACTTGCCATCGTTAATCGCAAGGAAGAGGATAGAACCAGCTCTTTCACCGATTTAACCTTCACTAGGCTTACAACCGATAAGGCATACAAGTCATTTAGAATTGCTTTTACCACAAGACGGGATGTATGGAAGCTGCTATCATGGTAGCGACAATTTCTTTTAAACCATATATGATGTAAGATATTAAGTGAAACTTGATTCCATATCTGATTAATTGGAATAGAGCTATGTTTTCTTTTCCACCATGAAAAAAGCTCTTGAATAGATAGACTTGCCCTCGTCAATTGCAAGGGAAAGGATAGATTCAGCTCTTTCATTGATTTAACTTTCACTAGACTTACAACTGATAGAGCATAAAAGTCATTTAGAACTGCTTTCACCACAATTCGTGATGTACGGAAGCTACTATCATGATAGAGACGATTTCTTTCGAACTACATATGATGTAAGATGTTAAGTAAAACTAGATTCCATATCTAATTAATCGGAATAGGGTTACGTTTCCTTTTCCACCATGAAAAAACCTCTTCTTGAATAGATGGAAATCTCTACCAATAAAGATAAAAAAATCTCAAAACATCCTTCTAGATCTCACCGAAAAAACTACAATCAAGAAATATATGAGTGAGAGATTCCGAATCAGCCATGCAGGGAGAACATTGCAAAGAAAGAGCAATCGTGAGATCTAATTTGATCATCAGTTGGTAATTTTCCATGAATTGTATGCCAGCCCAGAGTGGAGACACAAGGTGGAGTTCTACATCATCATCTATTAATTTGGAAAGTTCCGGTCCCATCTAATTCTCCTACATAGATATATGACTATTGAAAATTCATTGGCAATTCAACTTTCACAGTTGGTAGGTAAATTCATTTTTGTCATTGAAACACAAACATAAAAGTGTCAATTTGCTTAGCCATATGATAGGGATTACCATGATGTTAAAATGTAGTTAATCAATGAGAGTACCTTTCTAACCATTGTCTTGGTTTAGAAATCAGATCTCCACATGGCTCAAAATGGCTATAACCACATGATATGTATCTCTTATTTATGAAAATAGATGTTCACCAATCGGATTGGCCATTTTTTGGTTTGCCTTTTTCCTTTTCAAAATCCAACCCTAGGTATGTAGCAACTAATAAGTTTCTTTCAAGCCGGTTTCTATAAGATAAATTTTGGATAGAATTTCAGCTCATTTTTTATATTAACATAAAGTTGGGGATTGCTAACTAGTTGCGTGACTACTGCACCAGCACAGGGACCAGCCACGAGAGACGCACAGGCATTCATCCAAGGAGCATGTAGTCTTTCACTCCGGATTGACCTAAAAATGGATTGAAGATCTCCAAAGTTCCGAAGAACACATTAAAGATCCGAATAGAGTTCCGGATCTTAACAAAGATCTCTTCATAGACCCAAAGAACCTCAAAGGGGGGTTTCTATTTCTGGTAAAACTTAAGAACACTCAAAGGAAGGGGTTGAAGAACACACTACTTTTGGCAAAAACTGGATTGGACTAAGAACTTGGATTGAAGATCTTTAAAGTCCTAAAGAACACTTCGAAGATCCAAACATGATTTTGGATCTTAACGAAGATCACTCAGAAGACCTGAAGAAACTCAAGAGGGGGAGGGGAGGAGAAAGGGCAGAGCTTCACTACTATGGAGTGAGGTGGGGTTGTTTGGTGTGTAAAATCCAAAGGAGAAGGGGTATTTATAGGTTTTCTGGCCAATGGAAAAGAGGGAACTTTTTTATCCAACGGACGAAAGGGGGTTTTTTGCCTAAAGTGGATGAAGAGGGCTTTTATGTAATGGGTAAAAAGGGGTTTTTTGGTAGGGAGAATCCTTAGTAAAAAATGGGTTCTTTGGTCTTAAGTGGGTGAAGAGGAAATTTCTTTAGCCACCAGGTCAGGGGAATATCAATTCAGGCCATTAACAACGGTGCGCGAGACTGGGCCAAAGTGCACGGGGCATGGTTAGTATGGGAGGGCAAAGCAAATAATTTCATGGGTCTGTGGCGAATGGCACGCAGGTAGTGGCATGTGGGTGTGAGCTGGGCACATAGGTGGGCACAAATTGGGCATAGAGGGGGTGCGGGCAGTGTGGCATAAGTGGGTAAAAAATGGGTTGGCAGAATGGCACAGGTGGGCATAGGCTGGGCGGGCAACGTAGCATATGTAGGCAAAGGCACAGGCAACAAACAACATAAGTAAGCATGGGCTGGCCTGCTAGCCAACACACAGGTAGTCTAGTGGGACTGTCTGCTTGCGTGGCATAGTACGGGAAAGTGTAATTTTTTGGGGAGGATTGTGGGAGATCCGTTGGTCTAATTTTGACATGTCATATATCGTCGAAATCGTATTTTCGAGCACTATTCATCTATATGATCATCTTGATCTGATTCCTTCATTTATAAAGAGTCAAAATTGGATCCTCTTCTCTCCCGTGCAAGGGTTTCCAGGGTTTTGGGTAAGGGAACGTTTCCATCATCATCTTTATTGATCGGAAGCCAAAAGTCACATCTAAGATCCACATCTCATCATAGCCAGAGGAGGGTGACAAAATTGGGTGTCTACAAGTCTGTAACTCCTTTAACTCAAGTGGTGCCATTCTGTACGGAGCTTTAGACACTGGGGCTACTTTGAGAACTAAATCAATAGTAGATTCCAACTCTCTGTCAAGTGGTAGCTAGGTTAGATCATTTGGGAAGACATCAGGAAACTCCCTAACTACTTCCAACTCCTCTAACGGCGTGACCTTTGCTTCCACATCTTGTACTAAAGCTAGGTAGCCTTGACATTTACCTTCAAGTAATTTTACCACCTATAAGGTAGAGATGAGAACTTCCCTAGGTCGTTTTGTCTTATTTGCTTGATACACTAGCTCTTCACCTTCATCACTCACCACTTTAATTTGTTTCTTGGCACACATCACGTTCGCCCGATGAGTGGATAACCAATTCATGCCCAATATGACATCAAAATTCTACATGTTAAATTTGATAAGTCAGGTATCCAACTTCTTTCCACCAACTTTGACCGGACATGGTCCATACACTTCATTTAATTGTGCCACTTTGCCTATAAGTGTAATAACAATCAATTTACCCTTTAGAGCCCTAGGGGACATATCAATCATTTTAGCAAACCTTTTAGATATAAACGAATATAATGCTTTAGAGTCAAACAATACATAAGTTGGTATACGCGAGACAGATAGGATACCTGCTATAACATCAGGGCTTGCTTCAACCTCCTCGGCTGACAATACATACATTCTCTCTTGAGGTGGGTCTCGTTGAGTTAACGTGGGTCTATAAATAGAAGGCTGATTCTGTACAACAGTTGGCTTATACGGGCAATCCCTTGTAAAATGCCCAACTGCATGACAAACATAGCATCGATTTTGAGAGGCTTGCACTGGTACTGGTGCTTTCTGTATCTGGCACCGTGCTAGTGTTCAGGTGAAAAGAGATAGTACCCGATCCACTGATTGGTCAGGGCATAGTACCCGATGATCTGTATGGCTACTAGTATGATGGGCTATAGTTATATGGCCCATGGAAACTCTTGGTCGAGTTGCCCGAGTCAGCATAAGGGTTGGACCTCTTCTAGAGCCCTGATGTGGTGGAAAAATCCATAGCCCCCAATACCATACCAATGGATACCTTCAACGCTTTCAAAAACTTCTTTGCCTTCTCCACCGTCTTCATGTGTGGAGGAGTAAAATAAAAGAAGTCCTAAAATTGCTATTGATACTCAAGGATTGACTTGTTTCCTTGAGTCAAGGCCGTGAACTCTGCTTCCTTCCGATCTCTGAAGCTACTGGGATAATAGTTTGGCAAAAAAAATTCCTTGAATTGTTCCCATGTCGGTTTTGGGTGGGTTACCGTCAAGATGGGCTTGGAAGCTTTCCACCATGAGTTGGCCTCATTCTTTAACTGTAATCCTACACAGATGAGTTCCTGGGCTTCTGTGCATTCAACCACCTCAAATATTTTCTCTATTTCTTGGATCCATCGATCCGGCTCTAAAGGATCACTCCCCACCTTGGTGAAGATAGGTGGGAAACGCTTCTTAAAGGACTCCAACGCCATTATAGTAGTAGCTTTCGGTGGATAATATGGTGGATAAGCCAGATAGTATGGATACGGTGGTGGAATCATATATGGAGGAGTTCCAAAAGGTGGGAGCCGTGGAGTCATCATGGGAGGTGTACCCCCTAGTTGGTCTTGTGGTGGTACTACAGGAGGTGTACCACCTTGTGCATCTAAAGGTGGTGCTCAAGGAGATGCACCCCCCGATTGAACCCCAGCAGCCGGCACAATGGGAGGATTTTGTGGTAGGGTTACCACACGAGGATGTTGACCCATTTGCATAGCGTTCAACTGTTGATGCACAACAGTCATAAAAGTCTGCTGTTGCTGGAGTAACTGCTGCTGAAATGGTTATTGCAAAAACTCATGACCCCATGATGACTATGGCATTGGCACTATAGAGGTTCTCTCCTCTTGTTTGTCATTCAATAAACATTGCCCCTGCAATGTACCTAAAATGAGTGTCATTCACACAAATTTTCCTGCTTATGATCCTATTGCATGGATCCTCTTTTAGCCCTTACTTTAACTAATTCCTCTTGAAGTCTTTATCAATCTCTTATGTCTTCCATTTGGATTTTGCAGGATGTCATCACGTAAAGGTAAAGAGGTTGCTTCCTTATCACAGAGTGGTACCACTCCGAGTAGGAAGAGGAGAGGTGCAGCCCCGAGCTCTTTAGCATGTAGGGCTAGTGCTAGGAGGAGTGATCCAGTAGATCCAGAGGAATATGATGAGCAGATGTTTCGGAGCCTTGAGGCGGCCGTAGCTTGGTCTAACTTCTCCAAAAAACCCGTACTTATGGAGAGGTCAGTGGTGGTGGACTTTACCGGGCTGTGACTACTGGAGAAATTAATTGCCCTGGGTTGGCAGTCTATGCTTTCCTTTGACTCCCCATGCTACCTTGAGCTTGTACGGTTGTTCTATTGCAACCTATAGGTGTCTTATGATGGCTGAGTGTATGCCGTCATAAGACAGGTGAAGGGATGTGACATTAGACTCCCTATAGAGCTACTAGCGGAAATTTTGGGCATCTCCATGGTGGGCAACTGGTACTATTGTCCTCCTAGGGGCAAGGCCTTGGGCCCCTTCATGAGCTAGGATCTGCAGAACCATATCTATGAGACTATCTGTGGCAGTGCAGTCCATCCTGAGTTCAAGATTGCATTCATTCCTAAGGTTTGGCTCTTCAGTCGCCTGGTTCAGTTCAACCTAGTTCCCAGAGCCGGTCACCGGAACTAGGTGAATTTCATGGGAGCATATATGGCCTATTGCATATACAGGGCCTTGGAGGATGCTTCTCGTATATGCCTCCCCTTTTTCATCATGAAAACCATGGAGTATCACACCGTACCTTCATTAGACAGTGACTTCACGTACGCCCGATCTCTTACCCAGATATTTAAGTCTTTCCATATGGATCTATAAAGTGAAAAGGGAAAGTCCCCATCGAAAAAGCTTTCCTGGGGAATCTCACATAAGATGGAGTTGCATAGTGTGATGATAGATGATGAGGAGGAGGTAGCTCAAGAAGGGGATGATGAGGAGGAGGATGACGGTTACGTTCCAGAGGTGGACGAGGAAGAGGCAATGGAGGATGAGGTTCCCATTGATGTAGCACCACCATCTCCAGGTGGGGCTTTTGATTTTCAAAAGATGATGGACTGACTAGAGGCACTATAGGCAGGCCAAGAGTGGATCTTGGAGAACCAAGCACACATGGATACGGATCTTACATACCTATCTGATTTCATGGCGTCAGTCTCCACGAAAATGACGGGGAGCCAAAAACAGCTCCAGAAGGAGGTGGATTGGTGAACCATCGCTTCGACTATTATGATAGTCACCTCCACATCAACTCAAGGTGTGGGGAAGAAGAAGTTATTGACTTAGATGATGACTGATTTGTGGTACAACAAGTTGGAATGGTTTTATGAAATTCTTGTTTTGGGGAACTCTTTTCTTTTTTGTTATTCTTCTTCTTCTCTTTCTCCCTTATTATTATGTGACTCTCTCTTGTCTTGAAACTTTTTGTACTCTCATTGTGTTATGTAACATGATGAAATTTTAAGTTTCATGTCTTTTCGGATTTTATGTGAAATCTTTTATATTTACCCAACCCAACCTTATTATAGATTCTACAAGGTTCAATCTTACAAGTTGTGTGTAATTAGAGCATCGCTGCTCTGATACCACTGTTGTCAAGCCCCATTCTCATTGAACCAGACTGGTGACCGGGTTCCCTCCGGGTAACCCAAAACCACCAGGATCATCCGATACAGTAATTCATAACATAGCAGGCCACAAATAATCATGGAAATATAATTATGAATATCAACGGAAGTCTTCTCATATATAATTACTTGTAAATTGCCACTTTCTTGATACCCAAATTGTTGTACATAGTATATTTACATGTGGGCCCATAGGCATGATAATTACACAAGAAATAACAATTTAATTATTGAGAACATAATAAGGGGAAATATACCAAAAGAATAAAAAAGAAACACTGTAACTGGAATTAGTTACGATTGCCCCACAACGCAACTCTCGCACGAACATCCAGCTCCATGATCCCTCTGGGACCCACCAATCTCCCACTAGAGATTCATCGATAGACCTCGGCACTTGTTCCTCTATCGAAAATCCTGTAAAATCATCTAAAAATGTGTGTACATGAGGGGTGAGCTCACTAGCTCAGTAAATGGAAAGAAATACTCACACAAGCAATTGTATTTCAAATAATACTACATGCATGAGATTCATTTTAGTCTTATCCTCCAAAGCAACATTACTAAGTCATATGTTATGTGCTACTCACAACCACAGTGCATGTATGCCCTTGGTTCGAGACGCATTCTCCATCCCATGATACACCCATAGGGTTGTCGGAGAGGGCCGACCGTGAGTACTTGGAAAATTAAATCATGGCTGAACCATAATAGAAATGTAAATCATGGCTGAACCATAGTAGAAAAGTAAATCTTGCCCAAACCACAGCAGAAAATAAATGCAATATGCTCGGCCCTCTGAATATCATTATGGTTTCCAACTATTCTAATGATCAGCCAGGCGTACCTCTAACCACCACGGCGGTCCTTGACCGGTGCTTCCCCCCAGTGATAACCCAACAACTAAACCCCTGTTGGGAAGGGTCATAGTATGAGGGAATGTTAAATCCTAACCACATGCTCCTATATGATATAGTACGACTACGTAGTACTTCTATGTCCCATTCCATAGTGTACCAATGCATTCGTTTTTAAGCCGACTATGACATCGAATCTAGCCTTTCAGTACATGCTCGACTAAACATCATTAACCAATAAGTTAAATAATCCATACTCATGATTCAAAGCAAGTAGCAAGTATTTAGAAAAGTAACGATTCCATATGAAAATTCATATATGCATCCAACAATAGTCAAGCATATGCATGAGAATGGCATTCATAATGGAAAGATAATATATATAAAATGAAGATGATGTCATAAACACTCCCAAAATAAAATCAACGTCCTCTCCCCACTTACCTATTCTTGTACAAGAATATGTGCACAATGTATGGATTAGATTCGGCGTGTGAAGACGAATGTCTCGAAACTTAACACAGATAAGGAACTTAGAATACGTCCATTTCAGGACCATACAATGATGAAAGATATTGTCTCAATGTGTTTAATAACGCGAAGGAGGCTATCGATGAGTTTGAGTTCAAACGGAGCTCATTTGAGCCACAAGTGGGTCATACAAGTGGGTAAGAGGACCCACTGGTGCAAACGGCCCAGGCAGATAGCACTCAAATACACATTGGTGGGTTCTACCGATGGGTCTGGTACTCCTCAGTCCTACCCACTGGTAGGACCCCAGAGTTAACTCAAGACTGATGGGTTGCTACTGGTGGGTACCAAGTAGGACCCTAAAGCCCAGTCAGGAGTAGTGGGTTATACCGATGGGTCTAGGTACCTGCCAGTCTTACCCTCCTATAGGCACCGAAGCCTAGGTAAAACTGGGAGGTCACACTGGTGGGTATGATTACCTGCCAGTGCTACCCACCAGTGTTCAGCGAGTTCAGCTGAACTTCTTCTCTTCTTCATCCCACCTCTTGGGAATCCAAGGGGGTTGTTTCAACCTCATTTCTCACACATTTTAGGCTTCATCCATCTGATTATACCATAAATCTTTGTTCGATCAAGGTTTTTGGGAACAAATCATACTTTGGCTTAAGAAACCCCAAAAAACTTAGGATCCTCTTTCCCAACTCAAAATGTCACCAAAAAATGCTTTCAAATCTTGGTTTCCCTTCCTTAAACCTTCAAAGAAATACATAAGGTTTCTATTAACTCTTTGATTTCACCACACACAAGAGGGTTCCATCATATTCAAAGGGTTTATGGTGTTACTTTCCTCAATACATAGATCTCTCTTCCTTCTTTTCTCCCTCTTCTTTACTCCTCTCCACCAAACTCTTGTTGAAATCATAAATGGGAGAAAGAGGAGTAAATGCTATTTATACTTTGGGTTATAAATATCTACTAAGGTCTGTTTGGTTTTATCCTTCTATGGTCTGAAATGCATTATATCGTGATACCGGGGCGAAATAGCCGGTATTATCAGGTACACATGACTTCATTATGACGAGGAACCCGAAATACGTGTGCTCACCTAAGTTGGGCTTGCTGTGGCCCACATTTCCCCAGAGGTGGGTCACATTGGGGGGTCGCATCCACCAGTTGGCCAAAACAAGGCCAATCTTGCTGTATTTTGGTGGTAAATGGATTCTTAATGCTTATCTCACTCTCGCCACTCGTTGTGGACCAAGTTCTCATTATCCAATACGATAACATCCTTCCCTACTCATACATGGCCTTATAATAAGTGCAAGGGCATGACTTAGGAGTGCGAACCACATCAGTCATCGATTCAATCTTATTCGACCATCCCGCATTTGAAGTCACCCTTGTTGTCATATACCATAGGGTACCTGCATCAACCCTTTCTAGTTCGGACCCTGTACGACCAAACCGAACCAATCGGTCAATAAACCGGGTTTAGGGAGCAATGCTCTACATTGGAAGCAAAATAATGCTAAAGTATTAAATGCTAATTAGTTCTTTATTTTCACTTCTGAAACCATTGCTATTTCTCAGATTCCCCTATGTATTTCCACTAGAAAAGATTTTTGAGGATGGGAATTTTCTAATTCTTGTGCTTTTTCGATCAAGTTTGCTTACTATGCTTCTCTATCAACTTCAGAACCTTCTCCCTCTTACCCTTATCCCATTTGGATCTTTCTTTTAATGCCTAAAATTAATATATTTCTTTGGAGATGTTGTTCTACTAATCTTGCTGTTGAAGATCTTCTCTTTAAAAGAAATTTGAGTCCTAACACTCTTTGTCCATTATGTGCTAGTTCTGATGAGAGTATTGATCATGCCCTATTCCAATGCTCCTTTACTGCGACTATTTGTTTAGTATCTTCCTTATGGTTTGATTCTAAGGATTTCATTTAAAGACTGACTTAAATTCATAATTGTGAAATATAAGGATATATCTAATCAAATGGGTGTTCATTTAACATGGTCATCTATTCTTTGGTAGGTTTGGATGTTCAAAGGACTGATCCTGATATTTTTTGGGCATAATGGCTGTGATGAACTCCATAATTTATGATGGACATATCTGTGTGGAAGGACTTGCTTCTAGTGATTCTCAACCTGCCCTTGTATTCTAGATCTGATTCATGTTTCTCCTCTAGGCGACTACCTTGTTATCTCCTCCGATGGAGCTTGGAATACTGCAACGAAAAGAGGCTATAGAGGTGTTGTGCTGAAATCCCTTCAAGGTGTCTTTAGAGGTGCCAAATGCAAGGTATGGAGTAGTGTTTCAGCTGCTGCTACTGAGGTAGAGAGGATACGTGATGGAGTTTTGATCACTACATCATGCGTCTTCTCTTCTGTGTAATATCTAAGTGATTATGTAGCTGTTTTTATGGCTTTAAACTCTCTTTCAAATTCGATTGATTTGGTAACTAAATGTATAGTAGATGATATTATTTCTTTATTTATAGGTTTTTCATTTATTTCTTCTTGTTTTATCCCTCATTCGGTAAACATGGAAGCTCATGTCCTGACATTTGGGGCATCTCGCTTGAGAATTTCTCGTGTTTGGTGGCTTCAACCACCGCGTTGTCTTAAAAGAAAAATTCATGGATATCATCAGTGGTTAACCAAACCATGAAAGTTGTCTTGTCATTGATCCCATGATCTTTAGGTGTTACAAAGATCCCATGAGGTATCAACCATTTGCTCAGATGTACCCATAGTGTCATAGCTCATTTTCACAGTTGCAGCTCTATCTTTTAGGCCAAAATCCATGGGATGGATTAGGTTGCCTTATTCTTAATGATCACCAGAAGCTCCATTTGATTGCTACAGATCATATGTTCCCTATCTCAATAGTTTTTTATGTGTCCCTAACACTTAGATTGGGACTAAGTTGGGACTATGGGCCCGTGAAATGACCTTATTGCCCCCTTGTGCTCTCTCTGATGGATACTAATGTGTTTTTGCATTGGAGGATACTCATGTGTTTATATATTGGGGGGCATGGGAAACATGACCAATTAGTTCTCTTAAAATTTAGATGAAAGGTTTATAACTAATGAGATGGGGACATCCACGTGTACCAGTGGCATAGACGCAGGATCCAACCATGTTTGCATTCTATTTGGCTGGAAGATGGTCTCACAGAAGGAAACTAGAAGATAGAAGAAGAAAGGAGAAGAAGGCTACTGGTCGAGCAGCCTTAGTCTACCATGAGAGTGAGGAAAGTGACTATCGCTAGTCTCTTTCTCTCTCTCCTATCACCAAGATTGTGTGGAACTCACTGCATTGTTAATTAGTTAGTTTATTTTCTTAGTATCTTTAATTTTTAGATCTTTCAAATAAATTAGGAAACTGAATAATATCTTCCTAGTTTCCCCAAGTTGTTGGGTTCAATTAGGTAACTTCTTTTTTATGCAAGATTATTTTCCTAGTTGGTTTTTCTTTTTTTTTTTTAGTAGTTATTTTTCCTACTTATGTAAGGCCATTTTCCACAAAGGAATTAATGAATATTATTGATGAAACAAAAAAAAAAAAAAAAAAAAAAAAAGGCCAACATCTCTCTCTCTCTCACGGTTTTCCCTCTTTCTCATTTCTCATTCTTGCCCTCACTCTCTTTTCCGCCTCCCCTCCCATCCCTCTCACGACTCTCTCTCTCTCCCTCTCTTTCTCTCAGTTTCATCTTTAGTATTGCACCACTGATATTTGTATGAGCTGTTGAAGATTGCTGCACCCCCCCTCAAGCAATACTCAATCCATCAAGGGCTGCAGTGACTTCACATTGTTCTTCTTACGATAACCGGCATGGACTGCACTTCTACATCTTGGAGGACCTAACTTTCTCCTCTTCTCCTCAAATCTGAACAATGGAAAGATAAGTAGTTTTCCCTTTCTATGTCCCCCCCACTTAATCCCTTTTATTACCCTATCCCTTACTGTTGAAACCTGAAACTATTTCCATCGATTTTTAAGCCTAATCTTGCTTTATCTCTATGGAATCCCTGCTGGTCTTACTAGTTGACTGATTTAGGAGGTGCTTTGTTTACTTATCTCATTGTGTCTTTGATTGATTTGTGCTCAAATTAATATATATGTTGCCAGGTTCCCTTCCCCATGTCCCCCTCTTAAGGTTTTGGTAGCTTATTTGTTTTTCTTCCCAGACTAATATTGTTCGTTGCTACTCTGTTTATTAGTCAATTATTTCTTACATGCTGGTGATGTATTTTGCTGAACTCCACTAATCCCAACCCAATCTAAGCCCTATTGAGTCCACCCTCTTGTCCACATGGCTAACCCTTGTAGGAAACCTAGTTGTCTAGGAACCCTCCTACATCATCTTTGTATCAGAGCATGGTTTTTGGTTGGTCTTAATATGATTGGGTGCTGCTATTTACTTTTTACATGTCTTATCTATTGAGGTCTAATCTCCATCACAACCTGTCCGTAGTTGAGTCTGAACTGAGAGAGTGCTACCTTAGGTTAGAAGACACCCTTTTCCTCCTTAGCTTGGCAGGACCAAATAGCATTGGGTGCTATTCCCACCAGAAGTACATTCTTGAGAGGGAAATCTTAACCTCAAGATCGAGAAGGCCAATTACCTTTCTCAATTGGAGATTCTAAGTAGGCCTTGAGGCATAGGTTGGGAACCATACCTTGGGTGCCCCTTCCTTTATGTCCACCCATAGTGATAGAGCATACCAAGACATGTCTGACTTTCTTAATACCTCCATTCAGCTAGAGCAATGGGTAAGGGCACTTCAACTGAACGAAGAATTCATAAGAACCCTCCAAACCGAGTTGGTTGCCAGTAGCACTGTGCAGGAGACACAAGCTGCCAATCTCCAAACCATTACCGCTAGGTGCGCTGCCCTTGAGACAACTGCCCTAAGCTCAAATGGATAGCAGAGCCACAATACCGTAGGCACTAGACCTAGAACAAGAGCCCTTAGCCCTGAGCTAGAGAATTATGACAACCACACTGATGGTTATGATCGGATATGGGATAATTTTCTAGGCACAGGGCATGGTAGAGATTGGGGTAGGGGTCGAGGATAACTTAGTCCAAGGCATTATACCCAATATGGAGATGATGAGGGTTTTGAGCATTATGACAGGGGCTATGATGTTAGGAGGATGATTAAGGTAAATAGGATCCCTCTAGACTGGATTAGCAGATGGATAGGTACTTTGAGTTTTATGATATGCCCGAAGAAGTCCGCTTCAAATTCACTAAACTCAAGCTTACCGGATCTGCCCATGACTTCTGAATAGACCTAGAGTATTAAGAGACTAGCCTAGGATTTGAGCCAATCACAACATGGGTAGAAATATAGGAGAGGCTCAAGAGGAAATTCTTGCCTATCACCTATAGGCTACAGTTGTTGAATGACATGAGTACCCTGAGGTAGGGAAAATTGACTGGGACCGAATACATGAGCAAGTTCAATGATTTGAAAATTAGAAGCTATATTAGAGAGGATATTGAGTAGACACTCTCCAGATTCCTTATTGGGCTCAACTCTGAAATTCAGTCATGTATGGCACCCCACCTGGTGCGAGACGTCCCATAGGCCTTTTGGGTAGCCCTTGAGGTGGAGTGCTCCGTGAGAACTTATTCTCAAAAGAAGAGATTTCAAGCTAGGGGTCGTTGCTTGGAGCAATGGCAAAGGGCTCTTTCCACCTACGCAGTGGTGTGGGTTTGAGTCCTGGGAACTAGCTTCTCCATAAAAGGGGTAAGATTGTCTACCTATATACCCTCTCAGAACCCTGCTTACTTGCGAGAAGCCTTTGTGCTATGGGTTACGACCTTCTTTTCTTTGAAGAGCTTTCAAGTAGGGGAGTCCCACTTTAGGAAACCACCCTAAGGCTCAACCAGATTTCCAAAATCCCCTGCTGCACCAGAACGTCAATTTGACAATAGGGGTAAAGGAATCTTGGGAGAAGCACCTAAGAGTAGTGGGCAGTAATAATGCTTCAAGTGTCGAGGGTATGGTCACTTCTCTAGAGAATGTCCCAACAGAAATCTTTATGTGGGGGAGCAGACTCCTGAAGAAAATCCCCAAGAGGTCTTTCAGAATAATGAGTATGAGGACCATAGGCTAGATGAGACCATATTTGATGAGGACACCGAAGAGATTGGTGACCTCAAGCTTAGTATTGTGCAATGCATGGTCTCACAACCTAAGAGTAGAGACGATTGGTGGTGAACTAATATTTTCATCACTTACACATGTCATTAAGGCAAGAACTGCCACATCGCCATAAACAGTAGGAGTTACATAAATGTGGTCACCAAGAGCGTTGTTGCTCGAATGGGCCTCAAACCTGAGCCCCACCTGAAGCCTTACAAGGTTGCCAGGGTAGATCAGTCCACCATTCCTATTAACCTAAGGTGTTTAGTTCCCCTACACTTTACAAGATATGAGGATCGAGTGTGGTGTGATGTCCTAGAGATGGATGTTGCCCACATCATCCTAGGTAGACCCTAGTTATATGACTGGAATGTCTCTAATTATGAGAAGTCCAACACCTATGTCTTTGAGTTCAAAGGGAAGAAGATTAGACTGACCCCCAGTGCCCCTTGGGAAGTTAGGGTTCCAAAACACAAAGGAAGTACCTCCAAGAAAACCCCCACCAAAACGATCAACATCTTAAATCAGCAACAATTTGAAGGAGAGTGTCAAGAGTCAGGGGTGATTTATGCTCCAGTTGCCATACAGAGTGTGTCACACCCCACTTCCAACAGACCCAACTTACCATTAGAAATACCGGTGGTGTGAGTAAGACACGTACCAGCCTTACAAACCTACCAGGATCTCTGATTGCAGTACCATAACATTTCACAATCTCACATCACAAACCAACCAAAAGTAGCGGAATCAAAGTATAATAGCGGAATCATCAATAAAATGGAGAAATCTCTAATGATAATATAATATCCATAACCAAGTTATTCTGCTACAATTATCCAAGACTCATAAATATAAATCTCAAAATAAACAATCCACAATCTACATTAAAAGTATAAAAATATGATGTACAATCTCATGGTGCGACATAAGCACACCGGTCCCAAGCACAGTCCTGATCGTGCTCCTTTGCTTCTGGTATCCACTAGTCGCTCACACCATACTCTGACCCAAAGGATACTGGGTAACACACCATCGGCACTACAGTACTTGTATCATCATTTAAAAAGGGGTGTATATGTGTGGTGAGCTTTTCAACTCGCTCAGTGAGGGGTGGGGTTTAAGCACATCCAAGCAAAATAATTGCAGTAATAATTTATGATGCATGATAATAGAAATTAAACATATAGTCCATGATACTCGTGACACAGTTCATTTATTTTATTATCCACCTAATAATACAACTAAGTCTTGTAAATACTACTACGGCACATTAGGCCATATCCCTCGTCTCGGAACCACCATCGACTACGTAAGGATACAAGCCCTAGCTGTGAATAGAAGCCTGTCAATCCCCGTATGCATCCATAGGTCACCCAGTAAACCCTTGATAACCCCCTCCTGACTGTCATAGCACCTGTACCAATCATCGGTCATACCTGATAAGTTCCCGTCTCCGGCAACAATCACATCGTATCGCAGGTGTGGCATTCCGGAAAGGCACATTAAACATACCAGAATGGGTTATCCAACACCTTAACCCTTGTTTACAAGGGTTCATAGAATAAGGAGTATACCTAACCACAATTATTCTACATGCCTTCATAATGATACAATTAGTATGAATTACATGATATCGGCAACACATCGGCCACAAAGTGTAATCCATCTCCAAGTACAGTGCCGGGGCACACGATACCAGTAGCACATTGGCCACAAAGTGTAACTAGCAATCGTTTACCTAATCTAGCATGCATATAACAGTTGAGTATAGACTACGCAACAACAATACCAATCGTCAGCCACAAAGCGTATACATTTTCAAATGTAGTCCTGGAGCACAAGATACTGGTAACACATCAGCCACAAGGTGTAATCCGTGATTACACCTAACTCTAATACACATAATCAATGCATGAATGCAATATACATACGGTAATCACAACACCAGTACCACCTCAGCCATGTAGGATTCTATCTTATACATACAACAAACACATAGCGATCATGGTACTGATACCACCTCGACCACACCGGATCCTGCCATACATATCCACAACATTTCATATTGATTCAATAAAAAAATAACATGTGATAGCATACCATCATCATCATGTGAACAATATAATTAAACATATAAGAATCTACGCATGTGTGAAATTCTAAATAAATAAACATTCTCAAAATAAAAGCAACCATCCCTCACCTTGTTTATGTTCGTGTGTACTCAATTTCGACTTCAGAGCACGTACACATCACTGTCCTAAACATAAAGGCAGTCATACATCAATACGTGTCAAAAACATTGGGAGGGGCCCACATGGGTCTCCCCCAAAGGGTACAGACAAAGTCCATTAATGATAGTAATATCATCGGAAACACCCACCAAAAATATCAGTGTTACTTCTGGTGGAGGTGGTAGAGAGCTCCTAAGGCTCATGGGTTCACCAGAAATAGCACACTGGAAGCAGGCCCAGTGTTTTTGGATGCTTGGTTTCAGTGGCAGTACAAAACTACTCGTATGATTTGGTGCTTTTAGGCTCGGGCCCGATCGTCGGGATTTATTCTGTGGAGTTTGTAAGGGATGTTATTTTAAGCTAATAAAATCCCAATTCCACTGAGCCATTTGGGAGATACGTTGGTCGAACGATCAAAACCTTAGTTGGTCAATTGGCCAATCTTGTTGCCGGAGCTCATGGGACTCGGTTTGAGCTCGGCAATGGCACTGGGGACATAAATTATGAATTCCCCGAGCTCAACATGGTTTGAGCACCAATATTCCATTAAAACCTAGCTTAACCTAGGTCAAAATGAAGAGAGAGAGTAGCAGAAAAGATTGTACTTACCTCCGACAGGGATTCCGGCAACTAGGCGGCAGTCGACACTAATGTAAGTCCTTTCTCCCCTCTTCTTCCTCTTCTTCTTCTTCTTCATTTCTAACTTATGAGTTAAGTTGGTCCTTAGGGCCCATTTGGTTGAACCCTATTCGGTCCGATCAGGTTAATCTGACTTTCAAAGCGTGAGGACCTGACTTTTTAGGTCCTTAAATTGCTCATGTCATGAAAAAGATGTGGAGGATGATTTGGGATCATCCGGGACTGTCTATGATGCTAGTGGTGGGACCCACGGGCATCAAAACCCTGACAGTAGCCTGTTTGGTCATCGAAAATAGTCACTAGATTTAGGCCCAGGCTGTTTCTAATGGCTTATTTTCAGTGGTCAAGATAGCTTGCCATAATACTTGTTGTCCTCCAATTAGTCTTGCATGGGTAGTTACCCTCAGCCATGCTCATAGTCTTTCGACAATGTCGATACATGTCAGGATTCATGTGTGGGGAGTCGGGTCACTTACAGTCTGGGATTGGGAGGTACGAATCCCCTCTAGTTGGATTGGCACGCAATGCACGAACATATGGGGTCATCTCTTTCCCTTTGGAAATGGGCTGCCACAAGCTAAAATCTGGTTGTACTCTCGATCTCTGGTCCGAGACCTATCACAACAGTTCAAATTAGATCGGGTCAGGGCACGGGTGTAACATCCCCCCACCTTTCAAGAATTTCATCCTCGAAATTGAACTGACCTGGTAAATCAAACAATCCAGGATACTGCTTCAACATCTCATCTTCCCACTCCTAGGATGCTTTATGTTTGGGGTGGTTCATCCATTTCACATTGACGAAGGAAACGGTGCGATTGCGGAGAATATGATCATTTTGGTCAACAATCTTCTCCAGATACTCCACATAGGCAAAATCCTCCTCCAACTCATGGGGTATGTAAGTCAAGACATGAGTGGGGTAAAAAATATACTTCCTCAACATGGATACATGGAAGACATCATGTGTACCTTCCAAATCTGGTAGTAAAGCTATCCGATAAGCTACCAGTCCAATCCTTTCCAGTATATTGTACGGTCCCATAAACCTTGGACTAAGCTTTCCCTTCTTGCCAAACCGCATCACCCCTTTAACTGGGGAGATTCGTTAGAACACCTTGTCTCCAACTTCAAAATCTAGATGTTTCCTTCTGATATCTGCATAGCTCTTCTGTCTAGATTGAGCTACCTTGATCTTCTCTCTAATCACATTCACCTTCTCACTGGTAGCCTGTATCACGTCTGGACCCAAAATATTCTGTTCACCAACCTCATCCCAATAGAGTGGAGTCCAGCACTTTCTATTATACTGTTCCTCAAATAGGGACATTCTGATGGTGGCCGGGTAACTGTTGTTGTAGGAGAACTCGATAAGGGAAATGTGCTCATCCCAACTATAACTTATATCTAAGGCACATGCTCGAAGTAGGTCCTCCAATATCAGGATAGTCCTCCGAATGACCATCGGTCTATGGGTGAAATGCAGTGCTAAAGTTCAACTACGTGCCCATAGCCTTCTGCACACCATCCAGAACTTGGAAATGAATATGGGATCTCGATCAGAGATAATGCTAACTAGTACACCATGCAACCTGATGATTTTATCAATATACAAACTAGCCAACTTGTCCATAAAAAAATGTGACCTTGATTGGGATAAAGTGAGCTACCTTGGTCAAATGGTCCACAACTACCCAAATGGCATCTATACCCTTCTGAGTGTGGGGTAAGCCTGTGATGAAGTCCATAATAATATTCTCTCATTTCCACTCCAGAATAGGTAGTGACTGTAATAAACCATAAGGCCTTTCTCTTTCAACCTTGACTTGCTGGCATATGCGGCATCTAGACACGTGTGTGGCCACTTCATTCTTAATTCCTTTCAACTAGTAGGAACTCTTGAGGTCCTTATCCATTTTAGTGTTGTCAGGGTAAAAATGGAGTACAGAGAGCTATGTGCCTCTCTCAAAATTGTGTCTCTCAAATCACCATCACTAGGCACACATAACCTCCCTTTGAACTTGAGAATCTCGCTTTTAGTCACAGAGAAATTCGGGTCTTTCTGGGTTCCTTCTTTGCATCCTGCTATCATCTTTTGCAGCTCTTCGTCAATACCCTAAGTTGTAGTGATCCTATCCACCATACTAGGTTATACCACCAATGCTGATAGTGATAAGGTGACACCTTCCACTAGTAGCTCCAAATCTAGTTTTCTAGCCTCCTCTATAAGATGCTCATTAGTGGTCAGTGATGCAAGAGTCAGTGATTGGGATTTTCGACTAAGTGCATTAGCTACTATATTGGCCTTTCTTGGGTAAGTGGATACTACAGTCATAGTCCTTCATCAACTCCAACCAACACCTCTATCTCATATTGAGCTTCTTTTGGGTGAAGTACTTGAGGCTCTTATGGTCACTATAGATCTCACTCTTCTCACCATATAGGTAGTCTTTAGATTTTCAGTGCAAAAATCACTACTACCAACTCCAAATCATGGGTGGGGTAATTCTTCTCATAATCCTTCAACTAGCAGGATGCATAAGCAATGACTTTCCAGTGGTGCATCAATACACAACCCGATCCTAGCTTAGAGGCATCACTATATAGAACCATACCACCTGTACTGGTCAAAATAGTCAAAACTGGAGCTGATACCAATCTTTGCCTTAGCTCCTTAAAGCACTTTTCATAAGCATCAGACCACTCAAATTTCACACCATTCTCATCAGGCCACTCAAATTTCACACCATTCCATGTGAGTCAGGTCATTGGGGTAGTAATGCGGGAGAAGTCCTCGATAAACCTCCTGTAGTATCTGGCCAATCTTGGAAAACTACATATATCTGTCACACTCTTGGGAGTCTCCCATTCTAGGACTGCCTACACCTTGCCTAGGTCAACCTCTATGCCCTTGTCTGAAATAATGTGGCCTAAGAATGCCACCTGTGACAACATAATTCACACTTGCTAAACTTGGCATAGAGTTGTTTCTCTCTCAGATGCTGCAGTACTAACCTCAGGTGAACAACATGTTCTTCTGCACTCTTGAAGTAAACCAAGATGTCATCAATGAATACAATCACAAACTTTTCTAAGACATCCTGGAATACCCAGTTCATTAAGTCCATAAATGTAGCTGGTGCATTGGTTAACCCAAATAACATCACCAAGAACTCATAATGCCCATACCTTGATCTGAAGGCCATCTTGTTGACATCACTATCTTTGATCATGAGCTAGTGGTAGCCCGATCTAAGGTCAATCTTGGAGAATACCTTGGCAACAACTGATCAAATAAGTCATCTATCCTTGGCAAAGGATACAGGTTCTTGATGGTTAGCTTGTTAAGCTCCCGGTAATCAATGCACAGCCTCATACTTCCATCCTTCTTCTTGACAAACAATACTGGTGCTCCCCATGGAGACACACTAGGTCTAATAAATCCCTTCTTCAACTGATCTTAAAGTTGTACTTATAATTCTTTCAACTCTATAAGGGCCATACTGTAAGGGGCTTTTGACACTGGTGTCGAGCCGGGGAGTAGATCTATGGCAAACTCTGTCTCTTGGTCTGGGAGCAAACCTATCAAGACATCTGAAAATACATCGGGAAATTCTCTTACCACATTTAGCTTGGTCAATGGCCCAATCTCTATCTTAGTATCCATAAAAGATGCTAAGTAGCCTTGACAACCTTTATTTAGTAGCTTTTTCATCTGGAGTGCTGATATAATAACCTTCTTGGGTTTCTTGGGCTTATCCCCTTGAAAGATAAACTCACCTTCATAACGAGCCCTGAAAAATTGTCGTCTTCTCTGCACATAGCACGCTGGCTCTGTATGTGGACAACCAGTCCATTCCTAAAAACACATCGAAGTCGGTCATATCCAACTCGATCAAGTGAGCATTCAACTCATGTCCACCTATGGTCACTAGACAAGGGTCATACAAATAGTTCAGACCTACTACACTTCTTGTAGGGTTACTCACTGTCAAACACTGAGTCAATCCTTTAGGTGGAATTCCTATCTTCTTTGCAAATGCCAATAACACAAACGAATGAGAGGCTCCTGAGTCAAATAACACAAGTGCAGGCAATAATGATATCAATAATGTACCTGTCACTACACCGGGTGTAGCCTCTACATCTTCAACGGTCATAAAAAACACTCTGCCCTATGGTCTTTGGCCTTGTGGAGGCTACGCTGGTCTAGATGCTGCATAGGTCTACTAAGGCCTAGGTGGCATAGTATATGGTGCATCACCTAGCCTCCGATGGGGGCATATCCTTGCTAGATGGCTTGATTGATTGCAATAAACACACCTTGGGCTCGATCCCACAGACTAAGATACAACACTAGAATAGGAAGGCTGGGAAGTCTGACTAGCTTTGGACTTTCTGAACTGTATTGAAGTTGGGTTAATATAAGGCACTCGGAAAGGTTAACTACCTCCCCTAGAGTCAGTGGACCCTATTGGCCTATTTTCCATTCCCTGCTGGGCTAAGAAATTATCTCTATGCCAGTCTTTAATGGATTTGACCACTTGGACCACCTTAGCATAAATCTGTAGTTTCAACCCAACTATAGTTGACCCAATACCTAGCATCAACCCTTTCTCAAACTTCTTAGCTTTAGCTCTATCACTTCGGAGATGTTCAAGAGAAAAATGGAATAGCTCCTCAAAACATTGTTAATACTTGAGCACAAATCGGGAACCTTGTACCAACTGGGAGAACTCACTCTCTCTCCTATCCTGGATGCTTTTCGGGAAATAGTTCTCAAAGAAGGCCCTTTTGAAGTCTGCCCAAGTAGGGTTTGGGTTACCCACCCTCAGAATGGGCTCAGTAGCACTCTACTAATCATCAGCCTCATACAACTAATAGCCCACACAAAAGATTTTCTACTCATCGGTGTAGCCTATTAGCCTAAACACCTTTTCCATGCCACTAATATATCTTGATGGATACAACGGATATTGGCCCACCTTTGAGAAGCATGGAGGCCTAAGCCACTGAAATTTCTCTATCATCTTCGTTCGGTCTGTCCAGCACTCTACGTATGAGTGGGCTTGCCCCGATGCCGGGTCATATACATGCCTATGTACATTTCGCTGCCCTTGCCCATGCACTTGTGCCCCGCCTGATGTTTGAAGGGTAGCCAATCTAGTGGGTACTGAAATGGGTGTCGATGGAGTAGGGGGTGCAGACGGTGCATTACGGGCTTCCATTACTGCTTAGATCCTATTATTGATCTTGGCCATAAATTGATTTTATCTTTCCTCAATTCCCTGCATCATATTATCTATAATAGATGCCACATCATGAGCCGTAAGTATTGGCGGAGCCGGGGGTGCATTACGGGGTCTACCCTAATTTTGTGTAGGGGAAACGGGAGGTGACGGGCATGTCTAGGATCAGGACCGAGTGTTCCGGCATGACATGATTCCTGTGGAGGAATCAGATTAGTTCACATGCATATACAAGGTGTAATTAGAACACATGCATACATAGAGGGTCCCACATGTATACATAAGGTAAAATTGGGGTTAGAGCATGCATAAGTGGGGTCCATAATATCGGGATCCGATCGTATGCATATCATAAAGGGGCACATAATTGGGGAAATAAATAATAATAAAGATTTAAAAAATAAAAAAAATTATTTCCAAAATAGTTCACCGAAAGCAGGGGCCATTTTCATCGAAAATATAGAATGGTTCACCGAAAATATCAGTCTTATTTTTGGTGACCAAAACAGAGAGTAGCCTTGGACTTTTTCTCTCACCGAAAACAAACACCGAAAGCAGGTCTAGTGTATCCGGTGGGTTATTTTTGGTGGACCTAAAACCGCTATAAATAGGCTTGGGATTGGGGTTTAGTTCATAAAACCCTAATCTAACCTGCAAAGGAGAGGAAACAACCAAGGAGGGTTTTCCAACTCATTCCACACCTTTTTCTTATGATTTTGCGATCGACCGATGGCATCTATGCATCCAAGGTACGTTTTATTCCTTCTCTGACCCAGTTTTGAGATTCTCTTCTCTGTGAGCATTGTTTCAATCTCCTAAACTAGGTTTTACTCTTTGAATCATTAGGAATCATATTGCAAGTATATCTGGATGCCGTGTTTATACTCACCACGCCGTTGCATAAGAGCAGCAAGAAATTCCTGAAGAAGCACAGTACAACCCTCTTCTGTCTTGCTCTGTGGCCAAGCAAGATTGTTTGGAAAGCTTTGAGTACCGTAATATGGACCTGAGGAAATATTTGAGGATGAGTGATTTTTAGCAGTTCCACCTCTGTTAACTCTTTCAGGCTATTGGGTGGTACCATATCTTGAAACCCAATAAGAAGTATTACCCATGGTTGGTGAGACTATTTTACTCCAACCTCCAGTGCATGAACCAAGGAATTAAGGAGATGTGAATCACCTCTTATGTGAAGGGGGTCTTGATCTCCTTTGATACGAGGCAACTGGCCAACCTTCTGATGGTTGACAACACAGGGGATCTAGTTTACTGTCCTCCTTGAACTCCAGCTTATGATTTCTAAAGACCAGATGTTCTTCAAGAGATAAACAACATATTGACCAAGAATGCTTATGGTTGGGAGTGCACAACCAACTACCTTGCTACTCCAAAGGTTGTTTGCCAAGCAGTCCAGCTGAACATTCTCCCCACCTGTGGGCACTATGATGAGGTGTCTCTATTGTTTGCCTATGTGACTTACTACGTGTACATGGGGGTGGAGATACGTCTTCCCTACCTTCTGATGTGGACCATGGTAACTCGGTTGGAGGGAGGGGATCACACAGTTGGGAATTTATGCTATGGGAGGATACTAATAGACATCTTCCTTCGCTTTGGGGTGAATTTGGACGGTGATAAGGTGATAAATTTCAACGAAGACTACCTAAGGAAGATGACTCTAGACATGGATAAGGTATCACCTACTGAGGAGGAGGATGAGCAGCCTACGGAGATAGAGGGTCAACTGGGTGGCATTGCCAGTGATGTTGGCACTGGTGCTAGTGATGTTGGTGGAGGCATTGGTAGAGGTGCTGGTGGTGTAGGGGGAGGAGCTACTGGGGTTGGGGGTGTCCCACCACCTAATCCATAGGCTATGGGTTCTAGGGTAGCTTCCACTTCCCAGGGCACCAGGGGTGCTTGGCCTTATGGTCTCAACGATGTGATGGCCCACCCGGACACTACTACAACGTTGCTGAGGAGCATGGACAACTGCCTTGAAAGCATGGATAGGAAATATTGTCTTATGGACAATAGGGTGGCCTCCCTAGAGGCATAGATGCAGGCGATGGTCTTCCACCTCACCATACTGATGCTACTTCCAAGAACACATAGTCTGAACCAGGCTTAAGGCTAAGGACAGCACCAGCAGTAGTAGCAAGATCAGTAATAGTGGTGGTATGTTGCCACTGTAGTTTTAGGATTTTCTCTTAGTTTATGCTTTCTCTTGAGATTTTATGTTCTAGACTATAGTTGAATTATCTTTTCTATCATTTGCTTCAGTTATTTGAGTTTCCTAGACTTAGGCTAGTTACGATTTCAGTATTTTATTATTATTTTTTTTTTATGAAAAAGGTGTAAGCTATGTAATCAAGTTCTTTATCTAATGAATGGCTTTGACACCCATGCTTGTCTCCTAGTTTGTGCAATTCTATTATTGTTATCTTTAAGATATTTATTTTTAAATCCTAAATTTCCCCAAGTCAGGGTTTGATTGAGATTGTAGGTTAAGGCAAAGTATCACGCTCTGATACCATAGCTGTCACATCCCACTTTCAGTAGACCTAACTTACCAGTAGGCATACTGGTGGTGTGAGTAAGACATGTACTTATCCTATAAACCTACTAGGATCTCTGATCAAAGTACTTTAATATTTCACAATTCACATCACAAACCAACCAAAAACAGTGGAATCAGAGTATAATAGCGGAATCATTAATAAAATAGAGAAATATCTAATGATAATACAATATCCATAACCAAGTTATTCGGTTACAATTATCCAAGAATCATAAATATAAATTCCAAATTATACAATCCACAGTTTATATCAAAAGTATCAAAAAATATGATGTACAATCTCATGGTGTAGCGTAAGCACAGTGGTCGCAAGCATAGTCCTAATCGTGCTCCTTCACTTCTGGTATCCACCAGTCCCTCACACCATACTCTGGCCTAGAGGATACAGGGTGACACACCATCGGCACCACAGTACCTACATCATCATCTAAAAATGGGTGAATACGTGGGGTGACCTTTCTAACTCGCTCAGTGAGGGGTGGGGTTCAAGCACATCCAAGCAAAACAATTGTTTGTAGTAATAATTTATGATACATGATAATAGAAATTAAACACATAGTCCATGATGCTCGTAATGCAGTTCATTTATTTTATTATCCACCTAACAATACAACTAAGTCTGGTGAATGCCATTACGGCACATTAGGTTGTATCCCTCGTCTTGGAACCGCCATCGACTACACAAGGATACAAATCATAGCCATGAATAAAAGCCTGTTGATCCCTGTATACGTCCATGGGTCACCCAGAAAATCCCTGATAACCCCCTCTTAGTTGTCACGGCCCTGATACCAATAATCAGCCATGCCTGACAAGTTTCTACCTCCGACAACAATCACATCGTACCATGGGTGTGGTATTCCGAAAAGGCACATTGAACATACCACAATGGGTTATCCAACACCTTAACCCCTGTTGGAAAGGGTTCATAGCATAGGGAGTGATACCTAACCACAATTATTCTACATGCCTTCATAATGATACAATTAGTATGAATTACAGGATACCGGTAACACATCGGCCAAAAAGTGAAATCTATCTCCAAGAACAGTCTCAGGGCACACGATACAGGTAACACATTGGCCACAAAGTGTAACCTGCGACCATTTATCTAATCTAGCATGCATATAATAGTTGAGTATCTACAGCACAACACCCTAGTACCAATCCCCGGCCACAAAGCGTATCCATTTCTAAATGTAGTTCCGAAGCACACAATATCGATAACACATCGGCCACAAGGTGTACTCCACGACTACAATTAACTCTAATGCACATAATCAATGCATGAATGCAAAATACATACTACAATTATGGCACCAGTACCACCTCAGCCATGTCAGATTCCATCTCATGCATACAACAAACACACGACGATCACGGTACCGGTACCACCTCGGCCACATCGGATCCCGCCAACATATCCACAAAATTTCATATTGATTCAATAAAAATATAACATGTCATAGCATACCATCATTATCATGTGAACAATATAATTAAACATATAAGAATCTACGCATGTGAGAAATTCTAAATAAGTAAACATTCTCAAAATAAAAGCAACCATCCCTCACCTTGTTTACGTTCATGCGTGTTAGGGTTTAAGTACGACCACCGATCGATCAACTCAATTCTGACTTCAGGGTATGTGCAAGTCACTGTCCTAGACACAAAGGCAAGCGTGCATCAATACGTGTCGAAAATATCGGGAGGGACTCATATGGGTCTCCCCAAAGGGTACAGATAAAGTCCATCAATGATAGTAATATCACTGGAAACACCCACCGAAAACATACTTCCATTGAAAATATCACTGTTGTTTCCGGTGGAGGTGGTAGAGAGCTCCTAAGGTTCAGGGGTTCACTAGAAAGAGCACACTGGAAGCAGGCCCAATGTTTTCGGTGGCTTGCGTCCAGTGGCAGTACAGAACTGCCTGTGTGATTTGGGGCTTTCCGGCTCGGGTTTATTCTGTGGAGTTTGTAGGGGATGTTCCTAAAATCATTTTAAGCTAATCAAATCCCAATTTCATCGAGCCATTTGGGAGATACGTTGATCGAACGATTGAAACCCTAGTTGGTCAATTGGCCAATCTTGTTGCCGAAGCTCATCGGACTCTGTTTGAGCTCGACAATAGCACTGGGGACATGAAATACGCATCCCCTGAGCTCAACATGGTTTGAACACCTAGATTCCATCAAAACCTAGCTTAACCTAAGTCAAAATGAAGAGAGAGAGTAGTAAAAGATATTGTACTTACCTCCGGTAGGGATTCTGACAACGAGGAGGCAGCCGGCACCAAGGTAAGTCCATTCCCCCCTCTTCTTCCTCTTCTTCTTCTTCTTGCTCTTCCTTTCTTTCCACTCTTACGTTGAGCACAAGTGAAATAAGGAAATGAATTCCTCATTTCTAACTTATGAGTTAAGTTGGTCCTTAGCCCATTTGGTTGAACCCTATTTGGTCTGATTAGGTTAATCCGACTTCTAGGGCATGAGGACCCGACTACTTAGGTTTGTAAATTTCTCATGTCATTAGGAAGATGTGGAGGATGATTTGGGATCATCCAAAACTGTCTACAATGCGAGTGGCAGGACCCATGGGCATCGAAACCCTGACAGGAGCTTGTTTGGTCAGCGAAAATAGTCACCAGATTCAGACCCTTGCTATTTCCAATGGATTATTTTCGGTGGTCAAGACAGCTTACTATCTTGAATATTTATTATCCTCCAATTAGTCTCTCATAGGTAGTTACCCTTGGTCGTGCTCATAGTCTTCCGATAATGTCGATACTTATCAGGATTCATGTGTGGGGCGTCAAGTCACTTAATGTCTAGGATCAAGAGGTACGAATCTCCTCCAATTGGACTGGCACATAATTCACGAACATGTGGAGTCATTTCTTCCCCTTTAGTAATGGGCGGTCGTGAGCCAAAACCCGACTGTACTCCCGATCTCTAGTCCGAGACCTATCACAATAGTTCAAATTAGATCAGGTCAGGGCATAGGTGTAACAGAGTAATACCGATAAGTCACGCATATTCACTGAGGCTCCTAGAGAGGTACAACACTTGTTGAGGAAATTTGAGAGATTATTCTCTGAGGAACTACCTAATCAGTTACCACCTATGCATGACATCCACCACACCAGTGACTTAGTTCCAGGGTCCTCTTCCCCAAATTTGCCCCATTACCGAATGAATCTCAAAAAGCACACCAAACTCAAACGGCAAGTGGATGATCTGTTACAGAAGGGATTTACTAGGGAAAGCCTTACCCCGTGTACGGTACTTGCCTTGCTCACGCAAAAGAAAGATGGCACTTGGTATATGTGTGTTGATGTAAGGCCATCAACAAGATCACTGTCAAGTATAGGTTCCCTATCCCTAGGTTTGATGACATGTTGGATATGATGGCCAACTCATCGATCTTCTCGAAGATTGATCTCAAGAGCAAGAACAACCAAATTTGGGTTAAGCTTGAAGATGAGTGGAAGACAGCCTTCAAGATGAAGGATGGGCTTTTCAAATGGTTAGTCATGCTGTTTGGCTTATCAAATGCATCTAGCACCTTCTTGAGGATAATGAATCAAGTGCTTCAATCATTTATTGGCAAGTTCTTAATGTTCTACTTTGATGACATCCTCATCTACAGTAAGACCCCATCTTCCCACTTGGATCACTAATAGAAGGTTTTTCATGTACTATTACAAGAAAAATTCTATGCAACCTCAAGAAATACACCTTCATGAATGATCAAATCATCTTCTTAGGGTTTGTCGTGTCAGCCTAGGGAGTATTTGCTAACCCTGAGAAAGTGAAAGCAATTGTAGAGTGGCCTGAGCCAACTAATGTGCATGAAGTGTGAAGTTTTCATAGCTTAGCCACTTTCTACAGGAGGTTCATTTATCGGTTTAGTTCCATTATGTCTCCTATCATAGATTGCATGAAAAAGGAGTTTCAATGGATTAAGAGTGCTACGAAGGCCTTTAATGAAATTAAAAAGTTAATGACAGAGGCCCCATCCTATGCCTCCCAGAAATTTCTAAGGTCTTTGAAGTGAATTGTGATGCATTTGGTGCTGGAATAGGTGGTGTCCTAGGGGAAGAAGGACACCCTGTTGCCAACTTTAGTGAGAAGCTTAATGAAGTTAGGCAATAATATTCCACATACAACAAAGAATTCTACGCGGTTGTCCAATCATTGTACTATTGGTGATATTATCTTCTACCGCAAGAATTTGTACTATTCTTTGACCATTAGGCTCTAAGATACTTGAGCGCCCAAAATAAACTAAACCAAAGACATGCTAAGTTGGTCAAGTTTCTCTAAGAGTACACTGTTGTACTCAAACATAGACCTGGTGTTGAGAATACCATTGCAGATGCACTAAGCTGAGTAAATATGTTCCTCAGTCGCAAAAATGCTAGGAGTCAGGCTAGTGTGTTGCTCTAGACTGTGAGTGTAGAGGTTGTAAGATTTGAGCGAGTCAAGGACCAGTACCTCACCTGTCCTGATTTTAGTGAGTTGTTCACTTTCTTGAGTGGAGGTAACCCTGTCAGTCGCTTAGACTACCTACTTCGAGAGGACTTCCTTTTTAAAGGAAGCAAGTTGTGCATTCCCAGGACCTCACTCCGAGAGTTTTTGATCTGGGAATTTCTTGCTAGAGGAGTCGTTGGCCATTTCGTTCGAGATAAAACCATCACCCTCTTTGAGGACTGATTCCTTCAGTTAGGACTGAAGAGGGATGTTGCTAGAGTTGTGAGTCAGTGTAGGTTTGTGTCCAACTGCTAAACAACAAAAGCAGAACACAAGATTGTACACTCCCCTACCCATTCCCCATGCCCCTTGGCAAGACCTTAGCATGAACTTTGTGCTTGGTCTGCCAAAAACTGTGAGAGGCCATGATTCTGTTTATAGTTGTAAATCGCTTCTCGATGATGGTCCTCTTCATTCCATGCTCCAAGACCTCTAATGCATCCATAGTAGCCAAACTTTTATTTAATGAGGTTTTCAAGTACCTTAGGTTACCGCTCACCGTAGTGTCTGATAGGGATGTTAAGTTCACTAGTCATTTTTGAAGGACCCTATGGTGGATGATGGGCACTAAGCTCTATTTCTCTTTCGCCTTCCACCCTCAGACTGATGGGCAAACTGAGGTCATCAATAGGAGTCTGAGAAATTTGTTGCGTTGCCTCATAGGAGAACACTTTACTAGATGGGATCAAGTCCTTAACCAGACCGAGTTTGCATATAATAGCTCTAAGAACCGTACAACTAGTCTGTCACCCTTTGAGATTTGTTCAGGATATTAGCCCCAAGCGCCCATAGACCTTGTCTCAGTTGTGTCCAGTTTTAGGATCTCCCCGCCAATTGAATATTTTGCTCAGCACATATATGATTTGCATGCAGGTATAAGAAGACAGATAGCACTGAGCAACGATCAATACAAGTCAAAGGCAGATGTGTATAGAAGGCTACAAGAGTTTCAAGAGGGAGATATGGTGATGGTTAGAATCAAGCCACAGTGTTTTTTTAGGGGAAAAGCAACAAACTGCAAGCTCGTAGTACTGGTCCTTTCAAAGTACTTAAGAGGATATATGCCAATGCTTATGTACTTGATCTACTAGCTAGTATGGAAATCAGTAACATTTTTTATGTGGAAGATCTTGTCCCTTACCATGGTGCCTCTACCATTACCCCCTTTTACCCTGATGACCTTGAGGGCTTCCTTTTCACCCTTGCTAAGACTGTTGAACCAACCCAACCCCTTCCCCCCACCTCCTTACCACCTGCACCTAAGGTGACGAGGAGAACTGAAGAAATTAAGAAAATCATTGACGAGAGGATAGTATCCACACATAAAGGAGGTTCTAGAGAGTTCTTAGTCAAATGGCGTGGATACCCCAAAATTGGCAACACTTGGATCACAGTATAAGAAATCCAACAACTAAATCCAGATCTGATTGAGTACTATATGAGTTATAATTCACCAGAGGTGAATTCTTTCAAGCTGGGGAGAGTTGATGCGGACATCCACATGTACCAGCGACGTAGACACAAGACCTAGCTGTGAGGGTAGCGGCCGGAGATGGACTAATGTCACTCTTCCCTTGGGGGGAAAAGGACTTGGATCCCATCCTCTCTCCTCTCTTTCTCTTTCATGTGAGGGGAAGGGTTCGTGTTGTGTGTGCTTTGCTTAGGGGCCCCACACTGCCGTATCGCCACTCGGAGCTACATAGAGGCCTATTTCATAAGAGTATGAAATTAGTCATCTGAGATGGGGGTTTGATGATGGTCCAATATGGGGATCGGGATCATACAAATGGGGTTTGGAGTTGCCACCTAGGGTTATGGGCCTAGGACCTGGGGGTGGGCCCGATTCCTAAGAAAATGGCCCGATAGTTGATCTGGTCCAGAGATTTAAGATAAGTGTCAAGTTACAGAATTGGGAACATGTTAGGCACCCAATCTACCAGGTTCAACCGGTCTTCCTATTAGATGCTTAAGAACAAACGTTTTCAATAATTATTACTATTCCACATGCATGGTTAAGTTATCACACATATATGTATTAATTGAATTCAAACTACTATATACACTAAAACAAGGTCTATATAAAGTCTACATTATGATAAGTTGGTTGAGAAATTATACTTGAAATTAACCTCTATTTCTGGTCAAGAGGGGTGGGCCCCTGATTAGTACCGGCTCAAACTATTTTTCGTGTTTCTCCTAGCTCAGGGGAAGATGGTCTTGATCTCTAACTTCCTTTGAGAGATGCTGATTATGATGGTATTCAGACGGGGTTTCGGCTAGGAACGATTACTTTTGGGTTTGGATTTGGACAGAGCTTCGACTAGGGAAGGCTATTTTTGGATTTTGATTCGATAGAGCTTCGACTAGGGAAGGCTATTTCTGGGTTTAGGATGAGGTGGCACTCCGACAGAGCTTCTGCTGGGAATGGCTATTTCTAGAAAGATTCCAGGGGCACTCAGACAGGGCTTCTGCTAGGACTACTATTTTTGGAAAGAAACGGATTGACTTAAAAATGGATTGAAGATCTCCAAAGTCCCGAAGAACACTTTGAAGATCCGACTAGAGTTCTGAATCTTAACAAAGATCTCTTCGTAGACCCGAAGAACCTCAAAGTGGGGTTTCTATTTCGGGTAAACTCAAAGGAGGGGATTGAAGAACACACTACTTTTGGCAAAAACTAGATTGGACGAAGAACTTGGATTGAAGATCTTCAAAGTCCCAAAGAACGCTTCGAAGATCCGAACAAGATTTTGGATCTTGATAAAGATCGATCCAAAGACCCGAAGAAACTCAAGAAGGGGAGGGGAGGAGAGAGGGCAGAGCTTCACTACTATGGAGTGAGGTGGGGCTATTTAGTGTGTAAAATCCAAAGGAGGGGAGGTATTTATAGGCTCTTTCAGCCAATGGGAAAGAGGAAACATCTTTATTCAACAGACGAAAGGGGGTTTTTGCATAAAGTGGGTGAAGTGGGCTTTTATACAATAGATAAAAAGGGGCTCTCAGACCAAAATGGGTGAAGAGACTTTTATACAATGGGTAAAAAGGGGATTTTTAGGAGAGAGAGTCCTTAGTAAAAATGAGTTCTTTGGTCTTAAGTGGTTGAAGAGGGAATTTCTTCACCAACAAGGTCAGGAGAATATCAATCTCGGTCATTGACGGCAGCGCGTGAGATTGGGCCAAAGTGCTCGGGGCATGGTCAGTATGGGAGGGCAGGCAATACGGGCAATGTCATTGGTGTGCGATGCATGGCATGCGGGTAGTTGCATGTGAGTGTGAGCTGGGCACATAGGTGGGCACAAATTGGGCACAGAGGGGGTGCGGGCAGTATGGCATAGGTGGGAAAAAAATGGGTTGGCAACATGGCACAGGTGGGCACGGCTGGGTGGGTAACATGGCATAGGTGGGAATAGGCATGGGCAGCAAACAGCGTGCACATGCATGGGCTAACCTGCTGGCTAGCGTACAGGCTGTAGGGCAGGGGTGCAGGCTTGTGCCCATGAGGCCCAGGCTTGTGCTAGCAGAGGCGCAGGTCTATTGGGCTCATAGCATGGTAGGCTGGGCATGGCTTGGGGTGCATAGCAGGCTGGCACCATGTGCCGCAGCCATGTGCTGCTACCCTGGGCAGTAGCCAAGGGCAGCAAGCACGTGTGCGATTATAGGTTTTTTTGGTGACGATTATGGGAGATTTTCTGGTCTGATTTTGACATGCCATATATCGTTGGAATTGTATTTTCGAGCACTATCCATCTGTATAGTCATCTTGACCAGATTCCTTCGTATATAAAAAGTCAAAATTTGATCCTCTTCTCTCCCGTGTGGGGATTTCCAGAGTTTCGGGTTCGGGAGTGTTTCTGGATTATTTGGGTAGGTAGGGGATGAATTTTAGGGTGTTTGGGGTAGGTAGGTGATTTTTCCAGGTTTTCAGCAGGACTGTCCGCGTGCGCGACATACGTGTAGGAAAGTGTACTTTTCAGGGATGATTGCAGAAGATCCGTTGGTCCGATTTTAACGTACCATATATCGTCAAAATTGTATTTTTGAGCACTATCTATCTGTATGGTCATCTTGATCAGATTCCTTCATATATAGAAAGTTAAAATTGGACCCTCTTCTCTCCCTCACAGGGGTTTTTAGGGTTTTGGGTAGGGGAATGTTTCCGGGTTTTCTTAGTCCATCATCTTTTGTTTATCGAAAGTTAGAAGTCGCATCCAAGATCCACATTTCATCATAGCCAGAGGAGGGTGACAAAATTGGATGTCTACACTAGCCATATTTGTATTCTATTTGGCTAGAAGATGGCCTCACAGAAGGAAACTAGAAGAAAGAAGAAGGAAGAAAGGAGAAAGAAGGTTGCTGGTCGACTAGCCTTAGTCTACAGTGAGAGTGAGGAAAGAGACTATTGCTGGTCTCTTTATCTCTTTCTCCTATCGTCCAGATTGTGTGGACCCCACTACTTTGTTAATTAGTTAGTTTATTTTCCTAGTATCTTTAATTTTTAGATCTATGAAATAAAATAGGAAACTGAATAATATCTTCCTAGTTGCCCCAAGTTGTTGGGTTCAATTAGGAAACTTCTTTTTTATGCTAGATTATTTTCCTAGTTTGTTTTCCTTTTTTTTTTTTGTAGTTATTTTTCCTACTTATGTAAAGCCATTGGCCACGAAGGAATTAATGAAGGTTATTGAATGAAGAAAAAAAAAGGCCAACGTCTCTCTCTCGTTTCTCATTCTCGCCCTCTCTCTCTTTCTCGCCTCCCATCCCTCTCTGTTAATATGTTGCCATCCCTTCCCCTAAACACTCACACACTCTTGTTGCCTTACTCATCACCATCAAATCTATGATAGATCGTTTAGGGATTGAGAAGGACACTTTAGTTTGGAATAGTGACCAATGGAAACAAACAACAGATTAAACATTAACTGATCTATGACCACCATTAGCATGCTTTATTTTCGTAAGGCATTGCCGATGTTGCTTACTTGAACCATGGGACCAACTAGACTCAACCGACAACAGACTCAAATGCAACTTGATTTTCTTATATATGGGCTAACCAACATCAGAACCTGGTTTGAACTTGGGCCATTTCTGGATTGAATAGTAATAATGCAGGCTCAATACTGGTCAAACACTCAAACAGACCGGCCAGTCTGGAAACTTGACACATCTTGCCCTTGGCTTCTACAGGCTTGGTGGGATCATAGTGTAGATTTCCTGAAAGATGGGGTTACTGATCACTATAAAAGGGCTAGCCTGCAATTCAAGTTATCATCCAATTTCTTTTCTAATCTTCATTAGAGGAAGTTCTAGGTATTGGGAGACATGGCACAGCTTTGGCTTCTCTTGGTGTTTGCTCTGGCCACAAATGTTGCAGCAAATGTAGCTTATTTTACCCCTTTCTCACCATCTCCTTCACCATCAACACCACCTCCTATGACCAATTTCTACAAATCTCCACCACCACCTTCACAGACTATACCACCTTCTCTTTCTCCATCACCACCACCATCACATTCACCATCTTACTATGAGCCACAAAGTCCATCACCATCACAAACTCCTTCATCCCCATCACCTATACCTCCATATAATAAATCACCATTGTCACCATCATCACCACCTTCTTATTACAAGAATATACCACGACCCTCGCCCTCTTCTTCATCTCCTCCTCCTCCTTAGTACTACAAATGACCACCTTCAACATTTCCATCTCCATACTCTCCTCCTCTGCCCTCAACCAAGCCCTCACCACCTCCTTGCGACTCACCAATTCCTACACCATTGCCAGCATTAGTCCCGCCATCGGTTGTGCAGCCTCTTACTTATCGTCTCAGGTCTCCTCCTCCACCATATTACTACAAGTCATCATCACCACCACCACCACCACCATCTTTCTCACCATCTCCATCTCCTATTGTTTACTAGGTAGTTTTTGGCTATTTCATATAAACAAAAGAGCATAAAGTCATCTCAATTATGTCACAATCTCCCATGGGGACAGCGTACGTATTGTAGTAACATCCTTGGAATAATACAATTGCGTAATAAAATTTAGTTTCCGTGTTATTTACTTCTTGATTTATTATAATCCTTTCCATTTTTCCGCAGCTATGCCTCCAATTTTGGATGTGTGTCCATCAAATTATTAAATTTAATATTCTTGTATGCATGATTATTATGGACTTGTTCTTGTCTATGTTTTACACCCTAAACATGTTCAAGGCTAAGGATATAATTGGAATTGAAATTACATTCTTATGGTCGCCATACCATGTAGCGTCTTTGATGTTGATCACATGACACAAGTGGAAGTGTATATATGTGCGAACATTAAACTTGATCAAAAGGGAATCTTGTGTGTGTAACTATTAGTCAATATGGAACAAGATTCTCATTGGTAGCCTACGATTAGCCCCAAACCTGAGTGGTCCTTATTGTTACTGTTACATTAACGATTTTGGTGCACAAATGATTGATTTAACTATGACTATATTGGTGTATTGCATTCATAGTGTTTGAGCATGAACAAAAGAGATACTTAAGTATAAAATCCGCTTCAGTCACGAACAAAACTAAGTATGGATACAGCCCTCAGGAGCATTGATCAATTGATCACATTATCCTCAACTAATTTTGTAATTCACGTAAACATAACCAATCACAAAGGAGGTCTTTAAGTAATGTAAGGTGTGCATTAAGTATCTAAAGAAATATATTGACAAAAGCCGAGCCACACTCTAGTGGCAGCTATATAGGAGAAAAGAAACTCATCAAAGTTGTTATATGCCAATTGTTTTCTATGTAATTGTAATATTGTAGAAAATTAGCTTGTATCGACAACCTTCGTGCACTCTTCAAAGTCACACTGATCTTTAGATATTGTGGGGTGAAATAATAGCCTAGTGAGGTCATGATCATGGCAACCCAACTAGAGCATGATTAATTTGAACAATGTATTGGTCTCTGATAACATGTCATATTAAAAACATGAGAGGGAACACATGTTTTTTATGACCATTAAAACATTTGCAAACTATTCAATTGCTCACAATCACCAAATGCACTTCACTGAATCTGTATTGTACTGCTAACACTTATGCACTGATGTACACACTCGATCTTTACCGTCCACTTGTCACATAATGCGCAAACACCAATTGGCTGGAGAACCCCAATTTACTAGTCTACAATTCATGTGCACCCTAGTCTCACAATGAACAGAATGGTTAGGCCTCCAAGCCACATCCATCATGCATTCAAACGCACTCCAATACAATTGCATAAAGTAGATAAAGTACAAGACACAATGGTTTACATGATTTGACAATGTGCCTACTCCATTGTGCAATGTCCTAACTAGGGTTTCTCTTTTTTATGTTAGCCATGGTCTGCAGGCCAGCTTAGTGCACCTCGACTAATCCTCGGGGAGACTTACAAGGTTGTGGCATCAATGTGCTAACCACTTGGCCACTTTGACCCATCGTAACCAGGGTTCTGTATATTGCACAATACATTACAAATTTTTTATGGCAACCACCATCTAGGAACTCACAATCCCTGCTTCAGTTTGTTTGCAACCACACAAACAAGGGCTACTACCCCAATCTTCAATCAAGCCCCTACGAATGAAGTTGCAATAACTTGAATACAAATAACATAAGCAAATCGCTCCCTACAACTGCCAATATCGGCTTACAATCAAACTAGGTTTCTTTTTATTTATTTATTTATTTATTTATTTATTTTTGGTTCCTCACTAAATATCAGCAAAATTGTACAAAAGAATCTGGAATTTACAAGATTACCATCTAGGAATCCTAGACCAAAATACATGACCAACATAGAATCTTTAGTTTTATCTTTGACATTGCCATTAGCAAAATTGAAAATTACACTACTTTGCTTTGAGGATATACCTTCAACATGGCCATCAATAAATTCCTCAAGCAAAGTCAAAACAAATACAAAGATAAATGCTTTCACGAGTCAAAACGATAGCGTGATCAATCATTACAATCCCAATAAATTTCATGAGCAATAAAAGAGGGGTAGTAAGCCCAAATGGCATGTAATGATTCGAAAAAAATAAAAAATAATAATAATAATAATAATTTACATCTCCCTCCCCTATACTTTTTTCTTAGTATATCCCCTTCTCCTATGTTTTCAGAAATTATGTCCACCTCCCCTGTCAGATAACAATGATGATAGTGGGGTGTTAGTTTTGAATTATAAAAGATGATTTTAGGCTTTTGTAATTCAACCACAATGTAAATACCTATTTTACCCTTATGTGTCTTCACATACCATTAACCCCCAAATTGAAAAGAGATTAGGGATTAGGGTTTGAGAAAAAACTGAATGGGGTTCATCATCTCCGGCGACAGGCGAGGGTTGTAGGCGACAGCAATGGTGAGGTGCGCTCCTTCTTTCTCTCTCCTTTCGTTTTGAGTTTCTCTTCTGGTTCCTTCTTTCTTTTTACTGTATTTTGGTTCAAGGGGTCAGTGATTCTATATGACTTCGTCTTCAGTAGTGAATACTAATGAATCAAGTTAATTGCAGAACAAAATAAGGCCAAAATGTTTTCTATTATGATGGTGTTTTTCCTGTACAGATTTATACAAGGGCGCATTCAAGAAACACAAATGGAAGGTGATAAATACATACATATCAGGGAAAGGGTTATTTGGTGTCTTATGTTCTAATCGTCTAACTGAATCTGATGTTTCAGACCAAGTAGATTCTATATTCTTCTCGAGTATGATCACAAAGCCAAATGGGATGTTGGAATTTGATTAGGAGTCAGGATTCCATAATCATTGCCAAAGGCTGCCATTCTAGTGTCTTGTTTCATGAGTTCATGTCATCAACCTCAAATAAGTATGAAATAGAAGTTTTATGTGGGGAAAATTTGAGTAGACATTCATGTAGCCTATAGTTAGAACCATGAATATGTTGTCTAATAGTGACTTCTATGATATGTTCAATTAGAGAGGTGATTCTGATCTGGGTCCTCAAGCTTAACCGGGCATATACTGAGCACAAATCTGTCAGCAATTTCACAAGTGCCCTTATTCATATAGAGGATGGAGCTTCGATTGTAGTTTGTCGTTTAGCCGATCGCCAAGGTGGAGATATTTCCCCCTTTGGATGTATGGTATTAAGTTTCTCTAAAGTGGGATGAGATTTCCCACTGATTCAATTTTTTGAAATGGGAAAGATCTATATCAGGATAAAAGAGTAAAACTACAATAATGAGGTTAATTAGCCATGTGAGTTTTTGGTCTTCGATATACAACATTGGATTCTCAATATAATATTTAGACTAGAAAGAAATATATTTGAATTATACAGAAATAAGTAAAAAATGAAAAAGGAAAAACAACATTTTTTTCCCAAGATGGTTCTTGAAGAATATTAAGGTCGAGATAACAGCAATGCCCATAGGGACTTATCTTCTCTTTCTCTGGGACCATCGTCTTGATTACTGCAACTTATCTTCTCTTTCTATAGGGCCATCATCTGAATTACTGCATTTTGGTTCATTCAAAGCTGTAGGAAAAAAGAATCATTGAAGAATCAAGGCATAGACAAATAAGCCCACCATCACCATCTCTAGAACTTCGGTTTCTTACCATTCCCAGGACTTGAGTAGGGTTCTATGATCCTCATAGCTCTCCTCTCTTGGCTTCTATGGCTCATCCTGAACCCGCTGACGGTTCTGGCACCGGCACCACTGTCTTCTCTTCTCGATTCAGAAAATGATTTTTCTCTTTCACATTCAAAAAGCTATTAGCATTAGCTCTGGAAAACCTTTGAGGATCCAGGTCCGTGTTGGGGAAGGGTGGAAATGGGGAGAAAATGGTCCGGTCTGCTCTGGTTTGGTTTGGTTGGATCCGGTTGGTTCTTAAACCTGGACCAAATGTGTCTTTGATGTTGGGGTTTCGATTTACTGGTGTGGGTGATACTGGGCTGCACAGGAAGGACTCAATGCCTTTATGAGGGAGCTCAAAAGTGCAGGTACCGCTTTCCTTGATCAAGTCATGTAAAGCACAGATGCTTTCCTTGATAAAAGTAACGTGTAGCACAGATCTGAATCCAATCACTTGGAATGTAGACTTGGCCATCGACCTTCTTATGCTTCAGTTCCACTCTTCATGACCTTCTCCCTTTCCATCTGTGAAGTTGAAAAATAGGTAAGTCTAAAAGCTCTAAATGACTTGTGAATTATATAGTTATATTAACAAAGGTAATTTGCAGACTTGTGAATTACCATTTACATTCGGACAATTTGCAGACTTGTGAATTCTTTCTTGCAGCTCTCACACTAACCTGTTGAATCATCCCAAGTCCTTTGGATCTTGGCGAAAGGAAGAACAAGCATGGGCCCCAAAAGATTGCCAAATATTCTGCTGTGCATGTTATGTTTTCCAAGCATGGGACCCTACGACGTTTTTTCTCCGTCGGGAAATGCATACTCATTTGGATGCCCATCTGTGGATTCTGTTGTCCATAGTTTCTCTCGGAAAACTGCCCACAGACGGTTGAGGAAAGTGTTTTCTCCCTCGCCGATGGGTACCATCGAGCCATGGTGAACTCTTCTCTCATACTCACGTCCTCATGCCCTTTGATGGTTTTGTGTTCTGTAGGGAAGTAAAACACAATGAAGCTTGTTCTTAAATAAAAAAAATTTCCCTCAAAAGTATAGTGAGAAAACAGGAGATTTACCATGAAAAGGTTTATTGATTGTATTTATTTTTGTTCTCTTATATAACAAAGACTGTAACATACCTGGTAAATCGTTGACCCGATTGTATGGTTTTCTATAATTTTTATTGTGCTTCTTAACCCTCTGGAAATTGTAATCCTCCATCTCTTCTCTGGTAATGCATGCATTTGCCATGTTTTGCCACAATCCTATTCTTAAAAGAAAATAGTCCTAAACAAAAAATATATTGAATGAGCATAAAAAATAATTCTTTTATTAAGGCAGTAGGAAAAATAAAAGACCATCATATACATCTTGGAACCTAGACCAGGATGATAATTAAAAGCCACAAATAAGAAAATAGCAAGAAATAGTCCATTTCATATTAATAGGGCCAATCTTGGACAGAACTTGAAAAAACTGAGGGCTATGATGGGTTTTGGTGGCTAGTGTCATGCCTAGCTTTCATACCAAATTTTACCTATTAAATGGAGTCCTAGTTATAGGTTTTATAACCATGCGCTTGCATATCATTTTACAATGGGCTAGACCCACAAAGTTGTTTTGCAGTTTTCAACTAGGTTGCTTGGTAGACCAATCTTGAGCCTTCATTTCTAATGTCAAGATGCCTTCGATAGTGTATTGCATCTCTAAATAATACTTGATTTAAAACTTGTTATGATTTAGAAATATATTAAATCTCATTTTATAGATCAATATCTCTAGTTAAGTTGATAAAAATGTAAAATATCAATTCCAATAAAATTGGGAAGTGAATTCTCTTTGAGAATCTAAGAAAAGAGCGTTACTCTTATCATTGATAAGATGAGAAAAAGTTTAAGTTTTATAATTTCCTTAATTCTCTACTGCAAAATGATAAATATATATATATATATATATATTTGTCTACCTTATTTCCTATTATGAATTTGTTTTTACTCGTGTAATTCTCTTTGCATTTCTCAAGAGATAGATGACTGAGTAGGAAGTTTTAAAGGTAGAAAGAAGAGGATAATGCAAAAAATCATCTCATTAGTTAATGAAAAATTTGCAACCGACTGGTAAGAGTTAATTGGGAATCAAGTTTTTTATAACAATTTTCCTTTGTTGAATTAGACCGGGACATCTTCCTCTTTGAATTAGGGGAGTCCTAGATTTCTCTAATTCAGTTTTAATTGCTTTTGTTGGTGCTTGGGGCTCCCTTCTAAAAGGTGATAGTTTTAAGTCGGTGCGTTAAGCAAATTTCTCACTTTTTCGAGTTATTAGCATTAACCGAGGATTATTAAAAAAAAAAAACAAAAAAAACAAAACTGGGGTTAAGAATTAAGTGGGGTTAACTAAACCATCATATAATTTTTTTCAAAAAAATTTAAATTGGTAGAAGTGGTCTTCTTTATTTTGCTCATAATGGCAAGGATTTTGTCACTGTAGAAGGTGGTTTTCATGGTTCCATTATTTGCAACTTTATTAATAAGATTCTATTGTGTGTTGAGGGGGGAAGGAAAGAAACATTCAAATAAGAAGAAAAGTTGAAATGTTATTCTAAATTTTTTACATTAAATAAAAAAGTTTTGATTAGATAATGTGTTCTTTGAGATACTATGGAGGTGACTAAAGCTATTCTACTTCTTTATGAGTTTTATCAAATTAGAAGATTCATAAACATTAGGACATTTTCCTAGTATACTATTTCATCTTTTTTAGTTTCTTCATTGTATTGAAATTTATAGATGTTCCCATAAGTGGTCATGTTTCTTTTAATTTGTGAAGATATTGTTATTAGCCGACTAGATTACTTCCACTCTCTGTTAGCACTTCTTTATAGTTTTTAGCAGAAGAAAAAAAAAATTGAGAATACAAAGTATATTCATGAATTGCTTTCCCATAAAATATCGATAAATTTGATACCAATTTTCATTTGTCTTTTTTGTGTAATCTAAGTATGATTTTTCACATTTTGTATTCATATGGGGGGGGGGGAATGGACATGGATACTTTCCAATGCCTGAGTGTCCATCACAAGGTTGGCAGCACTGGAACATGCATCCTTGGCTATTTCCACGCCCTAGACGCACTGGTGCACTTGAGAGGATCTGGTTCTCGGAGAAAGAAGGAAAGATATCTATAAAAAATTTGTGTATAGTTTAGTACATTAAATATTTTTGGTGTAGATCTGAAAATCAAAATCTAAAATGGAAGAAAGTCCCAAGGGCTAGTTGTTGCAACCTGTTGCGGAATGTCTGCAAGGACCAGTAACCGTGGTTACTGCGTGCAGCTGGTCACAGCCGGTGGGCTTTTGGTCCTCTTCTCCTCCACTTGTAGGTCTTCAAGGTCTTCATAAAATGACCTTATAAAAAAAGTTGCAATCGATTGATGGAAGGAGAAGAAAGGGATGGGAAGCGGGGATCTTCTGATGCTAGCAGTCGCCGACACTAATCTTTATCAGCAGAAGTGAAGGATTTGTAGGGATGGGATCGAATTTTCCAAGGGGTTGCGGGTAGGGATAGAGCAGAGAAGGGTTTTTACGATGCAAAAACAACCAAAAATGGGTTTCAATGAAAAACCATCAATGACTTTCAAGTTCTTTTTGATTTTGTGTTTTATTCATTTTTTTTAAAATAACCTTCATAAATGATACCAAATGCAACAAAAAAAAAAAAAAAAAAAAAAACCATTTTTGTCAAATAATAAATAAGAAAATGACACCAAAGAGGGCTTAAATATATTCTTACATAATATGTCACTAACATAAGTCACAACTATCATATGCATCTTGTTGATTTTACAAACTAGAATTCCCCTACTCTTATGCAGTGTAGAACAGTCTAACATTATTATAGGCAACCAAAATAATGACTAAACACAAATGATACTACTATCAAACATTGGAAGGAAAAGAATAATAGAAAGGGATATGAATAGTTACCCAAAAGATCTTAATGGCAAGAATTCTTCCTAAATTCCAAATCGCTTATGGATGGTTAATGGAGTAGGAAGGCTTTATATAGAGTACTCAATTAGCGCAGTTGGTAAATCTTGGTAGTAGAGAAAATTCATATGGAAATTCTATGATGTCTATAATTGAGAAACAATACTAGGGCTTGCTTGATACAACGATAAAATTAGAAATAAGTAGATACATCAACCCAAAGTTAATGATTTTTTGTATATTAATACAAAAAAAAAATGATTCATTCTATATTGCTAAAATTAATGTAATTAAATTTTGAATGGAAGGAAATCTAATTTTAGGAAAGATTATAATGAATTACATCCATTCAAAATTTTTAGGGGCAAGCACCTTCCTTGAAAGCGGAATGGTCCCTAAAAGAGAAATAGCTATGATAATTTTTCTCCCAAATGGCATCTTAGGCATTTAGGAAAATGAGAAATAAATTAAAAATAGAAAAATGCATTTAAAAATGAAACAACTAAGAGAGAGGGGAAGGGTTGCTGGCTTCGCTTTCTTTTATAGTAAGAAAGAATAAATTTCACTTAACACATAATATTCATAGGGACTACATAAATAAACATAGCATACATACACACATCCATACATCCCTCAATACTTACATATGTGTGTGTGTGTGTGTGTGTGTGTGTGTGTGTGCTCTTGCATGTGGCTTTGTTGGAATTCAAATATCATAACAATAAATGTCAAAAAGAATAAATTAATTCGAAAGAATAGAGTACAGAGATATCGACTTGGCACACAAAAAACAAAAACCAAATATCCTTTCCATCTTCGCCATTGCCTCCAACAAAAGAAGAGACCTGGACTAGAGAACTTTGACCTAGCCTCCTGCTCTACCTTCGCCATTGCCATCAACAGAGGAGGAGAATCAGCATATCACTTGAATCTGAATCGTGGTCTCTTAGTGGCATCCCAATCAATATCATTGTATGTGAATCTGGGAGCATCATTCCATATAGTCAACGATCTTGTTGCTATAGAATGCTTCGCTAGGCTATCCGCAACCATATTAATCTCTCTAAAGCAGTGAAGATTACTCCCTCGAGTGTTATTCAAATATCTCAACAAGGACAACCAATTTTGCCTAAAATTCCATATAATAATCTGCTTTTGAATACACTAGACAACTGCTTGGGAATCGTATTCAAACTCAATCCATGATAATTGGGGTCATTAGCAATTTGAATCGCTGCAAAAAAGGCTACGAATTCCGCATCATAATTAGTTGTAATTCCCTCGAAAGAAGAAAAGCACCTTATAGGACGCCCCACATGATCCCGAAAATGTCCCCTACTCTAGCATACCTTAGGTTCCTAAGCGAGGAATAATATTAATCTTGATGCATCCACTCACAGGGAGTATCCACTCTAACTCCAAGATTTGCGTCGGTTTAGGACTTGCCTCGTCAACCGCAAGGAAGAGGATACAACCAACTCTTTCACCGATTTAACTTTCGCTAGGCTTACAACTGATAGAGCATACAAGTCATTTAGAACTTCTTTCACCACAAGTCGGGATGTAAGGAAGCTACTATCATGACAACAATGATTTCTTTTAAACTAGATATGATGTAAGATATTAAGTGAAACTTGATTCCATATTTGATTAATCGAAACATAGTTATGTTTCCTTTTCCACCATGAAAAAAGCTCTTGAATAGATGGACTTTCCCTCATCAATCGCAAGGAAGAGGATAGAACTAGCTCTTTCTCCGATTTAACTTTCCCTAGGCTTACAACCAATGGAGCATACAAGTCAGTTAGAACTGCTTTCACCACAAGTTAGGATGTACGAAAGCTGCTATCATGATAGAGACAATTTCTTTCGAACCAAATATGATGTAAGATATTAAGTAAAACTAGATTCGATATCTGATTAATCAGAACAGAGCTATGTGTCCTTTTCCACCATGGAAAAATCTCTTCTTGAATAGATGGGAATCCTTGCCAATGAAGATAAAAAAATCTCAAAATATCCTTCTAGATCTCACCGGAAAAACTACAATCAAGAAATATATGAGTGAGAGATTCCGAATCAGCCATGCAGAGAGAACATCGCAAAAGCGAGAGCAACCCTAGTGAGATCTAATTTGATCATCAGTTGCTAATTTTCCATGAATTATATGCCAGCCCAAAGTGGAGACACAAGGCAGAGTTCTACATCATCATCTATTAATTTGGAAAGTTCTGGTCCCATCTAATTCTCCTACATAGATATATGACTATTGAAAATTCATTGGCAATTCAACTTTGATAGTTGCTAGATAAATTCATTTTGGTCATTGAAATACAAACATAAAAGTGTCAATTTACTTAGCCATGTGATAGGGATGACCATGATGTTATAACGTAGTTAATCAATGAGAGTTCCTTCCTAACCATTGTCTTGGTTTAGAAATCAGATCTCCACATGGCTCAAAATGGCTAAAACCACATAATATGTATCTCTTATTTATGAAAATAGATGTTCACCAATCGGATTGGCCATATTTTGGTTTGCCTTTTTCTTTTTCATAATTCAACCCTAGGTATGTAGCAACTAATAGGTGTCTTTCAAGCAGGTTTCATGGCTAACTAGTTGCATGGCTACTGCACCAGCACAGGGACCAACCACGAGAGGCGCACAAGCATACAACCAAGGGGCATGTAGTCTTTCACTCCCACCCCCACCCCCAAGCGGCTGGGTGTAGGGGTGTGTAACTTGGCAGTGATCTTTTTTCCTAAATAATAACTCCATATTAATAAATAATCGGAACTCTCCAATCAGCATTTACATAACATACCATTAGATTTCACTTTTAACAAGATTTTTAAATTTCAAAATTTTTGTGGTCCTATAGTAATGCAAATAACATGATCAACCTACAAGTCATCTACCCCCTTACAATGGACTCCTACTAATATTTTGCAATACATCTATACCAAGCACACATATCCAGCCATTAAAAGAAAAATCCCAAAATGACATGAAATGCTTTCTTGAAGGGATCTTCTTTCTAGAAGGATGTCAAGAATGTGAATGTAACTATACACACAAACCATAATTAAGTTAACTACCTCAATTTTCCAGTTAGCTTTGGTCGATAAAATTCCTTTCCCAGAGTATCATTCACCAACATAGGAAAGGGAGATTATGGAGTGAGGGAAAGATAGGAAAAGTGGAGCACACCTGAGTGCGTGCCCACACAAGAGTGAGAGAGAGAGAGAGATAGTAAATTGGTTGAGAAGGGGGATAGATATCATTCACCAACATAGGAAAAGGAGATTATGGAGAGAGGGAAAGAGAGGAAAAGTGGAGCGCACACGCGTGAGTGCGAGAGAGAGAGGGAGAGAGAGAGAGAGAGAGAGAGAGAGAGAGAGAGAGAGAGAGAGAGAGAGAGTGAGTAAATTGGTTGAGAAGGGGGATAGATATATCCTATGTGAGAGAGTTAAAAAGAGACTTTAGGATTGTAATATGCATTTGAGAGAGAATTTTTGGTTGATGGCTTAAGTTAGGAAAGAGAGAGAAGGAGATACATGTAAGGGGGGTGCTTAAATATTAAGGGGAAAATAAATGGTGGGTGAAATAAGAAGGAACATAACAAATATTTTCAGTCTTGGTCCGTAGGCTATATTGTGCTTATATATATAGAAAAGAAATTATTGGCCAACGGTCTTGGTCCTTGGGTTGTGCTGGGTCTACAAAGAAAAGAAAACCATTTGCAATATCTACCTTGCACAATATATCCTATCCCAATATTTGAAATTTTCACACAGAAATAAGTACAAATACTTACTATTTTTATTCCTAGTATGGTAACTGAATTAGAAATATGGAATCCATTTTTATTTTTCTTTTGTTAAGTAAAAAAAAAAAAAAACATAGGTTCTCAATTTGATTTTACATAACTGAACCAAATGAACAACATTGGACAAAACAATGTCAGAATTATGTATAACATATCATTTTCTTTCGGATACTAATCAAAGTTTGTTCTGGATGCATCGCTTACTATAGGCAGATCCATGTCTAGAAGAAAGAAGGAAAAATCTCACGAGAATAGATATAAACCCAAGAGTTCTGTGACAACAATTGAGTTAACAAATAACATCAAACAATAGTGAAACCTTGAGAGTACTTGTAGATGTTTTTGTTGTTTTTCTTTAAACTCCTAAGATTTGCATTTAGTGTGTTTATAATCCATGACAAGAACTCCACAGGATCTGATTGCTAATCTATTTATCACTATTTTTTACTGGCTTTCATGAATGCTTGAAAAAATTCATGTGTCTGACCAGCATGCAAGCTATATTAGAAGATATCATTTATATGTTCAGAACTATGAATATGCAGTCAAAGGTAAAAATCTAGCCCTTGAAACTGCATGTATAGAGATTCAAGTATTCCAAATAATTGTTTTATTTAAATCCATCTTTGTCATAGAGATTCAGCAACATGTTAATGCAACCATGGCCAGCCACTAAAAAGATGTATGTTAAAAAACATTTTCTTAATTAGATAAACTTAATACTATGCAAAATTAAATCATAACAAATATATGGAACAAATTTTGAACTTTTCATAGACCCACCATAAGTCTACAACCTATCTATTATATTTGACATCTATCATCTTAAATTAAACGTATAACTGAAAAATATAAATATACAATATGTTATTTATCATCTTTAACTTATGGGGACTTAGTATACGAAGAAAATTTTTAAAAGTGTATATGAAATTGTTATTAATGAATTTTGGATTTGAATTCTAGTATTTCTTATAAAGACCTAGCAAACCTATATTAATCTCATGATGGTAGACGAAGCTACGAAATCTATTATTACCACACATTGTTGATAGAAAATTGATTCTCTATTTTTCATTAATTGCCTTTGTACAAGAGTTAAGTATAAATAAATGCAATGGATAGCCTTCAGCTACTAAGGAGATAAGGATGATGAGGTGTACAATGAGTTGTCTGAGGAATAGAAATGGTAAGAAGATAAATCATACGGTGGCTTTAATAGAAAATTGATTCTCTGTTTTTCATTAATTACCTTTGTACGATAGTTAAAGTTTAAATAATGCAATGGATAGCCTTAGGCGACTAAGGAGATAAAGATGATGAGGTGTACAATGAGTTGTCTTAAGAACAGAAATGGTAAGAAGACAAATCATATGGTGGCTTTCCTAAGAAAGCTCTACCAAATTTTGAGTTCCCTTATATGTTGGGATACTCAATATTGGTCAATATAGGAAGATAAATCACAGTGTGGCTTTCTTAAGAAAGCTCTACCGAATATTGAGTTCCTTATATTTTTTAGGTAATATTTAGAAATATATAGATTGAGGATGGAAGGATAAGGAATTGATTGAGAAAATATATTATAAAAAATATTTCAGATGGAAAGGATGATATGAACATTTAAGAGACAGAGAGAAAGAAAGAGGGGTAAGACTTTCTATAGAAAAAAGAAAGTATGAGAGATAAAGAAAGGATGTGAGATATTAGAGTAATAGAGGAATTAAATTTACAGAGCATTTAAGTATTATAAAAATTCAAAAAATATGAAGGGTACCAACAACTTTAAAAAATAAAAAGAATGAAAAAATGATAATAAAGAAGAAAGGACAAAATTGTCAAGTGAAAGATTTGCACCATCACTACAACCTCCATATGGGCTTGCAGAAGAGATGGTGTTTTTTTTTTTCCCCTTTAATAAATCAGTTTGATAGACAAACCCATAGCCATGGCAACCATGTTTCAACCAATAAGGAATAGATCTGGTATAGAATAAGTTGTACATTTTTATTTTATTTTTAAATTGAAGATTGGATTATTACTGTACTCTTGAAATACATTTTTTTTTTTTTTATCACTTTCATCATCAGAATCGAAAAAAATCCTAATTTTTATGAAGAACATGAATGATGCACAAAGGGGAGACAATCTCTACCATTATAAGGGCAAAACCCTAACATTTGGGTGGCTATGATACTAATTATTGAAAATATCAGCCATGATAGCAATTATTAAGAATACAAAATGTCAAATCAAAATTTAATCCTTAAAAATACCTCATCATGTGCGTTAGGGATTTTCTAAACAATCAATAGAGAGGATTTTGGGTTACCTATAGATTCACAAAGGTAAAATCCTCCAAACGAAAGCAGCACTTGAACCCATCATCGGCTGATGAAAGAAGCTTCTTCAATGACGAAACTCTTATGAGGAGAGACTTTTTCGTAATCACTCAATATAAATTCTAAATTCATTTGTGCATTTAGGGTTGCCATTACCATCATATTTATAGTTGAGTCTCATTGAAATCAATGATTGTGATTTTGCCAAGTGGTGTGATCTTACAACTTGTCCATTATTACAAAAAATGACTGTCAATGCGAAATGTATCAGTCTCATTAAAACCAACGATTGTGAATTTGACTAAGTTTGTTTGAGACAACTTCTTTGGTGCTTTTTCATAGCTTAGTCCACAATGTTGTTGGGGTTTGATCATACCTTGGTCTAGGGCCAAATATACTTTGTAGGAGTGGGCCTTGATGTGGGTAGATCTCTGCAAAGTCTGAGTTATTGAGCTTGGTTGCAATTGGGCTACATCAATTTTACTAAAGAAACGTTTCTTAAAAATTCTTTATTTGATTTGAGTTTTCTTTAAAGCTTATTTTATCTTCTCCTGATCTAAGTTCAAAAATCTCCTTCAGGGGTTTGCATCAAGTTACTGCATTGTATATTTTGATGGAGATTAGAACTAAAATATAAATATAAATAATTAATTGTGTTCAACATTGATCCAAAAAAATTTCTAAATTGATTTATTGCCAATTGTATTTCGTAATGAGAATTTATGGTAGTTAATTTTCTTGTACCTGAGAGGCACTTACTATTGCATGTATCTCTTAATCTTGTGGTATTCTAGTGGCTAATGTCTACTAATATGAATAACCACACACTAGGTGACTCATGAAGTGGAACAACAGAAAATGCTAGTCAATGAAAGTGATCCAGACAGTTGCATCACTGGGATAGTAGAAATTGCATTGATTGAGACTGGGTCTTCCTCAAGTGACCCTACAACATTGATCCAATCAAAGGAGGCACCAAGTCCTTGAGTCCTCTTGAAAAGAGAATGGGAAAAGAAGATAAGGCTCACCTGGAGTCTGCCGCTTCCCATTGATTTTAAAGGCTACATTTGCTCCCTCCTATAAGAGCCAAGAGCCCGAAAGCTACATGAGCTCAAGCCTCGTCCTTTCAGAGGAAGAAGTACATAAGCAAAGCAAAGAAGAGCACAGAGAATGATGCTCTGTATGTATTGTGCCTGAACCAACTGCAACGGGAAGAGTCATGAAGGTGGTCAAAGATGTGACCAAGGCACCAGAATGGCATCCCTGAATAGGCTCGAAAAGATGGACTTCATAAAAAAGGGATTGAGTAGTCTCCACCAATCTTCACCCCTCAGAAAGTTTGGCTTCCGAGAGCACGAGATTGATCAACTAGTATTCACGAAGAAGTGGGAACCTGTCCAGAGGAACCATTGGACGATTGAAGAAATAGCTGTAACTTTCTCAGAAGGAGAAGAATGCCCTTTGCCACACCCCCTCATCCATCAAGCCATTGAACCACTCCTAAACTGGACAAGCATTGGAGAAAAATTTAAGTTTGCTCATGCTATTGAATCAACCAGCCTGAATACCCCTAGAAAAAGCATCAAGCCAGTTATCAAGTCTGTAGTCGAGTCTGTTGTATATGATTTCATGTCAGCCTGCCCTCTTGAGGAGATTCCAGAGTCCTTGTATGTCGAGTTTGTTACTCCTTCTTTCATGAATGAAATTTTTGATTCCAAGTTTGACTTGCCCTCCTTTTTCTGATGATGATCTTAATAAATATCAAGAATCAATAAAATAATACAAACTAAAGAAAGCCCAACCCATTCGTGAGGATACTCAAGTTATTAATTTAGGAACCGACTAATGCTTTCGAGAGGTAAAAATTAGCACTGCCTTTAATGACAAAGAAGCAGAACAGATGATTAGTCTTTTGAAGTAATTCGCTGAGATCTTTGCTTGGTCTTATGAGGATATGCTCGGTATCAACCCCAACATCGTGCAGCATCGATTGTTGACCTACCCTGAGGCAAAGCCAGTAAAACAGAACCTCCAAAGAATGCGGCCAGAATGGAGTGAGAAGATCAGAGAAGAAGTTGTGAAGCAATGGAATGCAAGGTTTCTACAAGTTGTGAAATACCCCCAATGGTTGGTCAACATTGTACCAGTACCGAAGAAAGATGGCAAGGTATGAATGTGCGGGGACTTCTGAGACCTTAACAAAAGTGAGCCCCCCAAAGATGACTTCCCATTACCTCACATTGATGTATTGGTGGATAATATGGCGGGGCATGCTTTGTTATCATTTATGGATGGATTCTCAGAATACAACCAAATAAGTATGCACCCAAAAGATCGTGAAAAGATAGCCTTCACCACTCCATGGGGAACCTATTGTTACAAGGTGATGCCTTTTAGACTGAAGAACGCCGAGGCAACTTATCAAAGAGCAACTATGGCCATATTACGTGACATGATAAACAAAGATGTGGAAGTCTATGTGGATGACATAATAGTAAAGTCAAAAGATAGGAAGGGCATATTCTAGCGCTAAGGCGTTTCTTTGAAAGAATCAAGAAGTATCAGCTAAAGTTGAACCCTCAAAAGTGTGTATTTGGGGCAACAGTAGGAAATTTGTTAGGATTCTTGGTGAGTGAGAGAGGTATTGAAGTCGACTCTATCAAGATCAAGGCAATTCAAGAAATACCCATGCCTCGAACAAAGAAGCAAATACGAGAATTTTTGGGTCACATCTAGTATATTGGTAGATTCATAGCTTAGTTGACTACAATCTATGAACCAATTTTTAAGCCGCTAAAGAAGGATCAGCCCATGGAATGGAATGACCAATGCCAACAAGCTTTTGACAAGATCAAGGGATACCTCATGAACCCACCAGTATTGACACCATTGGTGGAAGGAGAAACTCTTCTGTTGTATCTGTCTGTGGAAAAGTATTCCATGGGCTCTTTGCTAGCACAAAAGGAGACAGAAAAGGGGGTAGAGCATGCCATATATTACCTCAACAAGAAGTTCCTAGAATATAAGAGACAGTACACATCTTTGGAAAGAACCTGTGCTGTGTTGATTTGGGCAACAAAAAGGTTACGACACTACATGGTTTCCTATCCTGTGCACTTGATCTCAAGGATGGATCCCATCAAATACCTCTTCGAGAAACCAACCTTGATAGGAAGGATGGCCCTTTGGTTGCTTTTACTATCAGAATTTGACATCACATATATTACTTAGAAATCTATCAAGGGGCAGGCCATAGCCGATCATTTGACTACCCACCCCACAGAAGATGGAAGATCCTTGGATGATGCCTTTCCTGATGAAGGAATTGCAGCAATAGATGAAGAAGACACAGTTAATGAATTGTAGTTATTTTTTGATGGAGCAGCCAATCAGAAGGGATGTGGTGCGGGAATATTGCTTGTCACTCCTGACGGTCTTTATTTGCCTTCATCATTCTGCCTCAATTTCCCCTGTACCAACAACATTACTGAATATGAAGCTTGTGCTTTGGGACTAGAAATGGTCCTGACCATTAGGGTTAAAAGGATCAAGGTGTATGGAGATTCATCTATTGTCATTTGTCAAACGTAAGGAAAGTGAAAAATCATAGATAAAAAGCTGAAGCCATATCAAGAACATCTAGAATAAGTGATTGAACATTTTAAGAAGATCTCATTCGAATACTTCCAAAGAGAAAACAACAGGTTTGCTGATGCCCTCGTAACCTTGGCTTCCATGGTAGAATGCAACCCTATAGCTAGGGTCTAACCATTCTTGGTAGAACAAAGAAGCAGGCCCATTTATCAGAATTCAGTGAATTCTCTCACTATGGATGGTCAGTTTTGGTTCGCTCACATAGTGGATTTCGTCAAGGAAAGGAAGTACCTGGTTAAAGCAACTAACAGAGAAAATAAGTTTTTGAGAAGATATACCATCCAGTTTATTCTTCAAGAGGATCTGTTATACAAGAGATCCTATGACGGAATACAGTTGTTGTGTGTAGATGAGGAACAAGCTACAACCATCATGGAAGAAATTCATCAAGGTCTTTGTGGACCCACATGAATGCCAAGATGTTATCTAAGAAGATCCTCAAGCTGGGATATTATTGGAACACAATGGAAGCAGATTGCGTGGACTTTGTCAAGAAACGCCACAAGTGTCAAATATTTGTAACAGCATACATATCCTGCCAACAGAGCTGCATTCACTCAGTTCACCTTGGCAATTCTCTACTTGGGGCATCGACATCATTAGAAAGATCAACCCCAAAGCATCCAATGGTCACGAGTTCATCTTTGTAGCCATTGATTATTTCACCAAGTGGGTAGAAGCTAAGTCCTATGCGGTCCTCATGTCTGCTAAGTTAGCCAAATTCATCCAAGAAAATATCATTTCCCGATATAGAGTACCTCAAGAATTGATATCAGATCAGGGATCCCATTTCTGGGGCAAGATTGACAAAATCTGCACAAAGTTCGGTATTAGAAGGCATCATTTTACCACTTATAGGCCATAGAACAATGCGGCAGTGGAAGCAGCCAACAAGAACATCAAAGTCATCCTGCAAAAAATGGCAGAAACGCATAAGGATTGGGCTGATAAGTTACCCCTTGCCTTGTCGGCATATCAGACTTCTATACGATCCTTAATAGGGGCCACCCCATTCTCTTTGGTATATAGAGTTGAGGCGGTTCTACCGGTGGAAATCTTGGTACCATCCCTAAGTGTGCTTTTTGATAGTCAGCTACCTGAAGGAGAGCGGGTGAAGGCTAGACATGACGAACTCAATTTTCTCGATGAAAGGCGTATAAAAGCCATGGATATTCTTAAAAAGTATCAACGAGAATGGCCAAGGCCTTTAACAAAAATGTGAAGCCCCACCACATAGAGGAGGGTGAACTTGTTTTTCGAGAACAAAGAACCTCGATTCATGACCCAAGAGGGAAATTTAGGCCCAACTAGAGCGGCCCATTCACTGTTAAAGAAATTCTACCAGGCAAAACTGTGAAACTCATAAACCACAATGGCAAAGAAATACCTGGACTGGTCAACATGGATTAACTCAAGAAATATTATGTCTTAAAGGGTGAATAACATGAACTACGTCAGACCTGATTCCTTTCGAGAGACACGTAGGCAACTTGACATGTGCAAGTGCGGTCTCAACCATTTAAAGGCAATAAATTGGTTCCTCAATTAATAACCAAAGTATCTTAAAAGACCATCATAGTATGTGTTCCCCAAGAATCACCATTTGGCATGAAAGGCCATTAGGTATCTGTCATCCACCCATTGGTCCGTCACTTCTTTTCTGGGATTCTATCCCCTAAGAATTGCCATTTGGCATAAAAGGCCATTACGTATCTATCATTCACCTATTGCCCGTCCACTCTTATCCAAGATTCTATCTCCTAAAAGAAAATCGTCACCTGGCACCAGTTTATCAAAGCCAGTCTATTCCCCACCCTTGATCAGTAAAAAAATAAGAGCTTAATACAACAGTGGTAAAGGCTTGTTTGAGTCATTAGCTAATGAGTAATGCTTTGGTAAATCATTATATCTCTTTTGTTTGTGATGGTTTTAGGAAAAGTCATGAGCTCATTGGATGAGACGTTGAGGAAATGGACCTTAGACATGAGCATGAGGGTGCCAAGATTGTTGGAATCCATAAATGTGTCATTTCTCGACTGATTAGATGTGTGAAGCTACATCACCAATTACTCCAGCATTTGCCTCAACACTGAGATGCCAACTTGCATGTATTTTAGTTTGGATTAATAGAGATCTTCCCAACTTTCGAAGAATTCCATGTTTGTATGTTATCTCCACCCAAAGACAGTTTGCTCCAACCATCTTTGAAGAAAGATTGCTCAGAGGAAATTCAGGACTTCTTCGGATGGAAAGAAGAGGAAGTGAAGCAATTTGTCAGGTATGGGAAGATCGACATTCTGAAGGTGGCCCAGATCTTCATCTAATATCTACCAATGGGAGGAATCTATCAACAGAGATCATAGGATGCTTATTTACTTTGCATGATAGCTCGTTACGTTCTCCGCACTCCCAGATGTGGTGCACCGTCCGTTCTGATTGAGGTAGTAAAACAGTTGAAGAAGGGAGGTGACATCATCCCTATAGTTCTTGTAGAAACACTCAAGGGATTCGATGACATGAGCCATGGCCTTAGAATCGGACTATATCATTATCAAGGGAGTCCTGCTATTTTCTAGATTTGGCTACTTGAGAAACTGAACTTAACTAAGCCATTAATAGGAGGCCCACTCGAAGTTCTTTGCTACTAGGATAAGAGGGAAGTTTCGGAGTTCAACTTTATCATTGATTGGGAGAAGTACTTGTAAGAAAGGACTGTGCAAGATATCGCATGGAGGTGCCCAGGGAGGCCACAAAAAGATTTTTTGATGAAGACCCCTGGCTACAATTATGTTAGATTGATGGGATTGACTCATACATTCTTTTATTTGCCCATGTACATCGGCCGACAATATGAGCTTGAGGTGACGGACCCAGAGGAATTAGCAAACTTTCACCCACCTCAAGAGTTGTCTCCCCACCTTATTACTTACCTATCCTATCTATGATAGGAAGATTGTTCCTCTTTTCATGTAATTCACTTGGCAATAGAATGAGGAAGAATTTGGATTCTCGCGTTATCCTGGTTATTCTAATTTTGACTTAAGTTATGGAATTCATTATGCCTAAACATTACAAAAACAAAAAAACAAAAAAACAAAAAACAAAAAGAAAAGTTTTTCTTTGTACCAAAGGTATGTTTTCATTCATAAGATGCTAAAATAAAATGATGAACAAACAAGGGGGAGGGAAAAAGAAAAAGAAAAATATACATGTGTTTGTATTAATAGGAAATACAAGAACAAATCCCTATGGGTCAAAAGTCATCATCTGAACTATACTCTAAATCATCCCCATGGTGTACTGAGGAACCCAAGGATGCTAACCCAGCCTGCTCCAGCCTCTGTGTCATATCCTAAATCAGTGCATCCCGCTATGCAATTTCTTGCTCGTAGGAACTAACTTGGCTTTCCAAGGTGGCAATCCTCACATCCTAAGGAATATAGGAAAGGATCAAGAAGAAGAATAATGAAAGAAGAGGACAAAAGGGAAAAATGGGGAAGGTATGAAATACCTTGGCGACAATTGTCTCACACAGGCCATAATGCATCCTCCTGATCTCAGAATAGATCTCTGGAGACACTTGAGAAAGAGCATATCAGCCAAAGGAAGTCTAGAGTCAATAGAAAGATGATCAAATACTTACATAGTTATAAGGAATGGGTAGCCAAAGGGAAGCATCTACATCTATCTTCCACTCCAGAAGATGAGGGAGACTGGGGTTGGCTGCATTGGGATAGTTCCAAGCAGGGAAACCATGGAAAGGGGTGCTAGCAACTCTGAGAGACCCACCTGCACTGGTAGAGGATCCCGCTTGTAAAGGATCAACAACACTGGTATGCGACCAAATAGTAGAAGGATCTACACATCTCACTCTCCCCTGAAAGAACATCAGTTAAGATCAAAACAAGAAAGAAGTTGAAGGAAACACTCAAGAAAGGGCAACATACCACTAGACCATCAGGATCAAGAGGGGTGCATACTATCTCATCCTCCAGGAAGGCTCTGTGGTCCCTATCCTGGTCAAGAAATGAGTCATCCCATATTTCGTCAGGCAAACGCTTCATCTCGTCTGCTAGGATGATCTCTGGGTAGTGCATAGTGGGTGAGGAAAGACTGGGAGAGGGGCATGACTCGATATCCGACCACTGGGGTACTACTCTCTCTCCCAAATACCAGACATGGCCCCAAATGCCCTGAAAAAGGACTCGGTTCTTGGATAAGTGATTGGCCAATGCGAATCCTTCAGAATCTGGAAATACCTGGCAATGGAATTGCTTCAGGTGACCTGCAAATCCAAGGAAAAGTAAGTACAGCACGAGATAGAAGGAATTTCAATGTCAAACATGGCATACCTCAGTGACATCGTTCAAAAGAGAACAAACAGTGGTCCTCGGAGGATGGCACCAAGCCCTGATTACCTGATTGTCCCCCCACCTCGTGGATATAGGGAAGAAGAATGTCTATGGGTCCCTCAATCTGGGAGTTATGGTCTCCAAGTGCTCAAAGCACCGAGGCTATTTCAAGAGATTAAAGTAAGAAAGTGCAATCCAAATGAATGAAAGGAAATGGGTATAAGAAGGAAAGTTACCTGTAGAATGTAGCCTGCCCCCTTGAGGTCCCTGTCTCCATATGACACCAGTCTAGGGTCCGTAGGAGATATGCATAGGTGGCCCCACCCCAATCTTAAGAATCTACTATACGAAGATCTCAGAGGAAGAACACCAGGCGGATGTCTACTCCCCCTCAGAGGTCACTGAAAAGGCACTGACCCACAGCAAATAGCAAGAAAGAACGGGCCACCTGTGACATGTTACCTGGGTTCTCCCCCAGGCCGAATTTCCACCATCGGGCACTTATCTGCCCTAGACGGATGTGTATTTGACTAGCTGCAATGGTAATGCCGGTCAAGTCTGCGAACTCCCTGACAGTCAGAATCTTGGGTAGGGTCATGGGTCTACCCCCAAATAGTATGCCCGTCAAGGCATAAAAGAATAGAGCCATGATGGTGATCTCTCCAACAGGGAGATTAAAAGAATGAGTACTCGGCCACCACCACTCCATCAGGGACCCCACCAGTGTCGGATTGAACTTCTGGGTCTCTACAAGGGCTAGGCGGCACAAGTATGATGCATCAACTACCTCCTTCACTCTACGAGGAAGCACCCTATGCCATGACTGAACCATGTTCAGATGGCTATACAAGGCCAAGGTAGGCGGTTCCCTCCACTCATGCTAATGGAAACAAAGAATATATTAAAAAAAAAAAAACAAAGAAAAAGAAAAGAAAAAACAAAGCAAGAATAAAAGATGATCAAAATAATGAATACAATGTAAAGACTTACCTAGGAACCCCATACGGAATTGCAGATGTGATTCCGACTAGTATGAAGAGTCTGCCCAGAGTACCAATTGGCCAAGCCCTCATCCCTGTGGGAAGAACTACTGTAACTCTCAAGCTGGACTTCTCCCAAAGTCTTTCTCTTTCTCTTTTCAGCCATATTTTCAAAAAACACAAGAAGCCACAAAAAATTTCTCAATTTGTAAAAAATCCCAAGAAGTTTCTCAATTTACAAGAAACCCCAGAAAGTTTCCCAAGTCACATAAATGCCCATAAGAATATTAAATTCTCCAAATGACTCCTCCCTCAAGAACAGGATGAAGATCTTCAAGATCTTTAAGAGTAAGATGAAGATCTTCAAGAGTAAGATGAAGGTTTTCAAGAACAGGATGAAGAACTTCAAGAACAAGAAGGAGAACTTTAAGAAAAGGGCTCCAGAAACTCAAGACCCACTTACTTCACTCAAGAAAAGTTAGAATGAAGAATGGACAAGGAAGGGGGACCATTTTATAGAAAACAAAGTTGTTTTCCAAAAGAAAAAACAAAAAATTTGAGATTCCAAATCCAAGGTGCAAACCAAAGTTTCTTACCACCAAATACCAAATTCAAAATTATTTTGGTGGTAGCTGTAAATTATATCACATGGGAAGTAAAAACTCAAAGGAAAGGTAGAAATTCATGTGGTAGGTGGAAATTATATCACATGAAAAAGAGGAAAGTACTTGTCAAAATTTTATTGGTCAGAATTTAAGATTAAAAAGCAAGATTCCAAATCAAAAGCAAAGGGCAAGATTCCAAATCAAAGAGCAAAAAATAAAGAATCAAGAAGAGAAACAATTGCATTTACCAGGCCCCAGGTGGCCTAATTGCATTTACCAGGCCCCAGGTGGCCCAATTTCATTGACCCGGCCCCGGTGGCCCAATTTCATTGACCTGCGCCCGGCGGCCCAATTTCATTGACCCGACCCCAAGTGGCCCAATTTTATTGACTCGGCCCTGGGTGGCCCAATTTCATGGACCCGACCCCAGATGGCCCAATTTCATTAACCCGGTCCCAGAAAAATAAAGAATCAAGAAGAGAAACAATTGCATTTACCTAGCCCTAGGTGGCCCAATTGCATTTACCCCACCCCAGGTGGCCTCATATCATTTATCCGACCCCAGGTGGCCCAATTTCATTGACTTGGCCCTGGGTAATTCATTGACCCAACCCCGGTGGCCCAATTTCATTGACCTGGCCCTGGGTGGCCCAATTTCATGGGCCCTGCCCCAGATGGCCCAATTTCATTAACCCGGTCCTAGATGGCCCGTTTCCTTTGAATCGGTTCTAAGTGACCTGATCTCATAGACTAAAACCCTTGGACTGGCAGATGGAAGTCTAGCCTAGGAAGAACATTTTTCATATACTAACATCTTCTGTATGGAGGGCTCAAATCTCTGCAAATGATGGACAAATCCCTAGGACTGGTGGATGGAAGTCTAGCCTAGGAAGAACATTCTTCATGTACTAACATTTTCTGTAGGGAGGGCTCAAATCTCTGCAAAACATTAGTTCAACATCTTCTAACAAGATTGGAAGAGCAGCAAATTCCTTTCCCACAATAAACAGTCTAGGTAAGTCCTAAAACTCTGAAAAATTGAGAGATATTATCTGTTGCATTTTTCAACTCCGTCATAAATGAGCAAGATGACGTCAGTACAGACTCTGGGTGACAAAATGTGGTAGTTCTTTTCTTTGCCCTTCAGCCATTGGCATAGGCCTAGGCCAAAGAAGGGCATTCTGTAGACATCCAATTTTGTCACCCTCCTCCAACTATGATGAAATGTGGATCTTGGATGCAACTTCTAACTTCCAATCAACAAAGATGATGGATAAGAAAACCCAAAAACATTACCCTACCTGAAAACCTTGGAAACCCCTACTCGAGACAGAAGAAGGTCCAATTTTGACTTTCTATATATGAAGGAATTTGGGTTAAGATGACCGTATAGATGGATAGTGCTCGGGAATATGATTCTGAGGATATGGCATGTCAAAATCAGATGACAGATCTCTCACGATCATCCCCAAAAAATTACACTTTCCCGCAGGTATGCCGCACATGTGGACAGTCTCGCTAAAAAGCTAAAAAAATCCCCTACCTACCCCACAACATCCTAAAATTCATCCCCTACCTACCCACATCACCCGGAAACACTCCCCTACTTGAAACCCTAGAAACCCTCGCACAAAAGGGAAGAGGGTCCAATTTTGACTTTTTATATATGAAGGAATCTGGTCAAGATGACAGCATAGATGGATAGAACTCAAAAATATGATTCTGACGATATATAGCACATCAAAATTTGACCATCGGATCTCCCACAATCTTCCCTAAAAAATAATAATTTTCGTGCGCATGTTGCTCAGACCAGCCCAGCCCAACCTGCCTCGCACACCCGCGTGCCCCCGCAGGCATGGACTCGCTCTCCTATAAGCAAGAATCCACCACCCCATGGGTATAGGCCCACACCCTCAAGGGCACAGGCCTGCACCCCTGCGTGCACAAGCTCGTGCCCCCTTTAGACATAGCCCACTATTGCCCATGCATACTGCCCATGTGTGCTGCCCCTACCGCCCATGTGTGCTGCCACTACTGCCCATGCATGCTGCCCATATGGGATGCCCCTGCCGCCCATGTGTGCTGCCCTGCCACCCATGCCACTGCCCCACGTGCCATGCGTCGCACACTCATGACATTGTCTGCACACCTTGTACACATCGCCTGCCCACCTATACTGACCATGCCCCGTGCACTTCGGCCCAGTCTCGTGCACCATCGTCAATGGCTGGGATTGATATTCCCTTGACCTGGTTGGTGAAGAAATTCCCTTTTCACCCACTTAAGACCAAAAAACCCTTTTTTACTAAGGATTCTCTCTCCCAAAAAACCCCTTTTTACCCATTGTATAAAAACCCTCTTCACCCATTTTGGTCCGAGAATCCCTTTTTGCCCATTGAATTAAAGCCCTCTTTACCCGCTTTAGGCAAAAAACCCCCTTCCGTCCATTGGATAAAGATGTCCCTTCTTTCCCATTGGCCAAAAAAACCTATAAATAGCCCCCTTTGGATTTTACAAACCAAAAAACCCCACCTCACTCCATAGTAGTGAAGCTCTACCCTCTCTCCTCTCCTCCCCTTCTTGAGTTTCTTTGGGTCTTCGGAGCGATCTTCGTCAAGATCCGAAATCTTGTTCGGATATTCAAAGTGTTATTCGGGACTTCAAAGATCTTGAATCCAAGTTCTTAGTCCAATCTAGGTCTTTCCAAAAGTAGTGTGTTCTTCAACCCCCCTCCTTTGAGTGTTCTTGAGTTTTACCAGAAATAGAAATTAAGGTTCTTCGGGTCTACGAAGAGATCTTTGTCAAGATCTGGAGCTCTGTTTGGATCTTCAAAGTGATCTTCGGGGCTTTAGAGATCTTTAATCCATTTTTAGGTCAATCTATTTCTTTCCAAAAATAGCAGTTCCTAGCGGAAGCCCTGTCCGAGTGCCCATAGAATCTTTCCAGAAATAGCCATTCTCAGCGGAAGCTTTTCCGAAATGCCACCTCAACCTAGCCCTTCCCTAGCCTATCCCCAGCGAAAGCTCTACCGGAGTGCCACCTCAGTCTAGCCCTCCCCTATTCTATCCCCAGCAAAAGCTCTATCGGAGTACCACCTCATCCTAAGCCCAAAAATAGCTTTCCTTAGCCGAAGCTCTATCCAAATCCAAATATGAAAATAGCCTTCCCTAGTCGAAGCTCTATCCGAACCTAAACACAAAAGTAACTGTTCCTAGTTGGACCTCTGTCCGCATACCATCACAATCAACATATCTCAAAAAATGAAGTTGGAGGTCAAGACCATCTTCCCCTGAGCCAGGAGAATCCGAAAGACAGTCCAAGTCGGTACTAATTAGGGACCCAACTCTCTTGACCTGAAACAGGGGTCAAGCTCAGTATAATTTCTTACCCAAATTAGCATAATGTAGACTTTATATTGACCTTGTTTTAGTGCATATAATCATTTAAATTCAATCAATGTACATATGTGTGATAACCTAGCCATACATGTGTAATAGGAATAATTATAGAAAATATTCATTCTTAAGCATCTAGTAGGAAGACCGGTTGAACCAGGCAGATTGGGTGCCTAACACCTTCCTAATTCTGTAACCTGACACTTACCCTAAATCTCTTGATCAAATTAACTTTCGGGCCCTTTTCTTAGGAATTGGTCCCACCCTCGGGTCCTAGGTCCATAACCCTAGGTGGTGACTCCAAACCTCATTTGTATGATCCTGATCCCTGTATTGGACCATCATCAAACCCCATCTCAAGTGATAAATTTACACTCTTGCGAAATAGGCCACCACGTATATTTGAGCGGTGATACAGTGGTGTGGGGCCCACAGGGTAAGCACACATGACATGAACCCCCTCCCCTCACATGAAAGAGAAAGAGAGGAGACAGGATGGGATGCAAGTCCTTTTCCTCCCAAGGGAAGAGAGACATCAGTCCATTTCTGGCCGCTACCCACAACCTCCTGGTTGGTCTTGTGGTGGTACTACAAAAGGTGTAGACCCCTGTGCATCTAAAGGTGGTGCTCGAGGAGTTGCACCCCCTAGTTGAATCCCGGCACTCGGCACAATGGGAGGATCTTGTGGAAGGATTACCACACGGGGATGTTGACCAATTTGCATAGGGTTCAACTGTTGATGCACAACATTCATAAAAGTCTATTGCTATTGGAGTAACTGCTGCTGAAATGCTTGTTGCGACTGTTAAACGAGAGTTGCAACATCATTTGGGGTGATAATGGTAGGAGGATCCAGGATTTTATGCATAGGCGGGTCCTCAATTATCTCTTCCCATCTAGGGCCCACCCAGGGTTGAGGTTCCCGAGGATTAGGTGGTCATCCGACAAGATGGGGACCACAAGGGGCTCCTCATGTATTCTACAGGATCTAGTGCGTACCATGATGCTTTGTACCTTAATTGCATCAAAGTTAAATATGATTAATTGCTACATTTATAACTTGTACGCACAAAATCAAATGCACATCACGCATTTCATCACATTATCATATTATATTCCATCATCGTAGTATGCATCCACAATATTAACCTCCATATAATAATATAATCACCCACATGAGCATGCACATAAATTTATTGCACAACAGCTTACAATTCATGCAAAATTGGCGCCTACTAAGTATGGGAGGCAGAATTTTCAAATTCGAGGTATTTTGGCTCCAAAAACCCACACCGACGGGTGGGCTGGGTTCAGGACCCATCGGTTGTGACCCATCAGTCACGAGCAAGATGTTGTTATAAGGGTTTTTCTTTCCCTCATTTCATTTACTTCTCATTCTTCTTACTCTCTACTCCTCTCAAGTGCATTTGAAGCATCAAGAGAAAGGTTGGAAGGTTGCATCCATGCACTCTACACACCCACATTTGAATTAGAGTTTTCGACATCAACCTCAAAACTTCAAGTAAGTGATTTTTTTCTCTTTTATACTTTGGCATTTCGGTTGTTCTTGTTCTATATCCTCTAGAATTCCTTTTTTCTTTTGATTCTTTCCAACTTGAATGAATGTAGCATGTGGGTATGTCATTTATTCCATGATTCTCTTCTTTAATCACCACATTTGTCATTTCCATGAGAGGTTTAATCCTATTCTTCCCAATTTTTTGTTGTTTTAGGGTTTTCTTATTTTCTCTCTTTTTCCTTGCACAATGTATGACCCAAATGAGTTTATCAACTCACATTTGGTTGCATAATAGTGGTGAGAATGACACATTGTATGTATGCTTCACACATCACTCCTTGGCATGAAGTTCCACTATTCCTAGGCTAGGGTTCATGAGGAAAATTAGGGTTTTTTCCTTGTTTTGACCTCAATAGGACTAAGATATGTGTACTTGTGTACATTTGAACCATATTTTACATACTATTGTCAAATTTTCCTCAATGCTATGAATGCCCATGTTTATACTATTTTCCATGAAGTTTCCCCCTTTTCCTTTTCTCCTCTTAGAAATTAGTCTAGCACATTGTGTTGATACTAGCTTGGGCATTTATTTGAGTCTATGTTTTAAGTGAAATGCTCTAAATCCCTTAACCTTTATTTTCATAATGTGCATCAAAAACTTATGACCCCATGATGTTCACTTAGTCATTACATTGTATTTTTCAATTACATTTTTCTGTCATCTTATCATTCCTACATGAGCACAATATGACTATGGCATTGGCACTATAGAGGTTTTCTCCTGTTGTTTGTCATTCAATATACATTACCCCTACAATGTATCTAAAATGAGTGTCACTCACACAAATTTTCCTCCTTATGAACCTGTTGCATAGATCCTCTTTTAGCCCTTGCTTTAACTAATTTCTCTTGAAGTCTGTGTCAATCTCTTATTTCTTCCTTATGGATTTTACAAGATGTCATCACGTAAAGGTAAAGAGGTTGCTTCCTCATCACAAATTGGAACCGCTCCAAGTAGGAAGAGGAGAGGTACAACCCTGAGCTCTGTAGCACACAAAACTCGTGCCAGGAGAAGTGCTCCAGTGGATTCGGAGGAATATGATGAGCAGATGTTCCAGAGCCTTGAGGCGGCCGTAGCTTGGTCTAACTTCTCCAGAAAACCCGTACTCATGGAGAAGTAAGTGGTGGTGGAGGGCTTTGCCAGGGTGCGACTGCTGGAGAAATTCACTGCCCTAGGTTCCCAATCTATACTTTCCTTTAAGTCCTCATGCTACCCTGAGCTTATACGGTTGTTTTATTGAAACCTGGATGTGTCTTATAACGACCGAGTGTACGCTCTCACGAGCCTGGTGAAGGGACGTGACACTAGACTCCCTATAGAGCTGCTAGTGGAGATTTTAGGCATCACCATGGAGGGTAACTAGTACTATTGTCCTCCCAGGGGCAAGGATTTATAAAACCATATCTATGAGACTATCTGTGGCAGTGCAATCTGTCCTGGGTCTAAGACTGCATTCATTCCTAAGGTTCAGGTCTTCAGTTGCTTGGTTCAGCTCAACCTGCTCCCCAAAGCCGGTCACCCGCACCAGGTGAATTTCATGGGAGCGTACATGGCCGATTGCATATACAGGGCCCTAGAGGATGCTTCTCGTATATGCCTCCCCTTTGTCATCATGAAGACTATGGAGTATCACACTGCACATCCATTAGATGGTAACTTTATGTACACCCAATCTCTTTATGTGGATCTATAGGGTGAAGTGGGAACCATCGGACAAGTTTTCCTGAGAATCTTACACAAGATGGAGTTGCATGGTGTGATGAGAGATGATGAGGAAGAGGTAGCTCAGGAGGGGGATGATGAGGAAGAGGATGACGATTATGTTCCCGAGGTAGACGAGGAATAGGCAATGGAGGATGAGGTTCCCATTGATGTAGCACCACCATCTCCAGGTGAGGATTTTGATTTTCAGAAAATGATGGACAGACTAGAGGCACTACAGGCAAGCCAAGAGCTGATCTTGGAGAACCAAGCACACATAGATACAGATGTTACATACCTATCTGATTCCATGGCCTTAATCTTCGTGAAAATGGTGGGGAGCCTAAAATAGCTCCAGAAGGAGGTGGATTCGCTGAACAGCTTTGACTATTATGATAGTCACCTCCACATCAACTCAAGGTTCTGGGAAGAAGAAGTTATTAACTTAGATGATAATGGATTTGTGGTACAGCAAGTTGGAATGGTTTTATGAAATTCTTATTTTGGGGAACTCTTTTTTTTTTCGATTGTTTTTCTTCTTCTTTTCTCTCTTTTCAATATGTGACTCTCTCTTGTCTGGAAATTTTTTGTACTCTCATTTTGTGCATGTAACATAATGAAATTTTAAGTTTTATGTCTTTTTGGATTTTATGTGAAATCTTTTATATTTACCCAACCCCAATCCTATTATAGATTCTAAAAAGTTTAATCTTATAAGTTGTGTGTGATTAGAGCATCACTGCTCTAATACCACCGTTGTCTAGTCCCGTTCTTATTGAACCAGAACGGTGATCGGGTTCCCTCTAGGTAATCCAAAACCACTATGATCATCTGATACAGTAATCCATAACATAGTATGCCACATATAATCATGGAAGTATAATTATGAATATCAGTGGAAGTCTTATCATATGTAATTACCTGTAAATCCCCACTTTCTTGATACCCAAATTGTTGTACATAGTGTATTTATATGTGGGCCCGTAGGCATGATAATTACACAAGAAATAACAATTTAATTATCGAGAGCATAATAAGGGGAAATATACCAAAAGAATAAAAAAGAAGCACTACAATTGGAATTAGTTACTATTGGCCTGCAACACAACTCTTGCACGGACATCCAGCTCCATGACGTAATCCCTCTAGGACCCACCAATCTCCCACTGGAGATTCATCGGTGGACCCCGACACTTGTTCCTCTACCAAAAATCCTGTAAAATCATCTAAAATGTGTGTACATGATGGGTGAGCTCACTAGCTCAGTAAATGGAAAGAAAGACTCACACAAGCAATTGCATTTCAAATGATGCTACATACATGAGATTCATTTTAGTCCTATCCTCCTAAGCAACATTACTAAGTCATGCGTTACATGCTATTAATAACCACGGTGCATGTATGCCCTGGATTTGAGATGTGTTCTTTATCCTACGATACAACCATAGGGTTGTCAAAGAGGGCCGACCGTGAGTACTCGAAAATGTAAATCGTGGCCGAAGCACAGTAGAAAGTAAGTCGTGGCTGAACTATAGCAAAAAATAAATGCAGTACGCTCAGCCCTCTGAATATATCACCAAGGTTTTCAACTGTCCTAATGATTAGCCAGGCGTATTTTAACCACCACGGTGGTCTGCGACTGACGCTTCCCCTAGTGATAACCCAACACCTAAACCCCTGTTGGGACGGGTCATAGCACGAGGGAATGTCAAATCTTAACCACATGCTCTTATATGATATAGTACGATTGCATAGTACTTCCAGGTCACATTCCACAGTGTACTAATGCATTCGTTTCCAAGCCAAATATGGCATTGAATCTCTCCATTCAGTACATGCTCGAGTAAACATCATTAACCAATAATTTAAATAATCTATACTCATGATTCAAAGTAAGTAGCAAGTATTTGGAAATGTAATGATTCCACATGACAATTCACATATGCATCCAACAGTAGTCAAGCATATGCATGAGAATGACGTTCATAATATCAAGATAATATATAACAAATGAAGATGATGTCATAAACTCTCCCAAAATAAAATCAACGTCCTCACCCCACTTACTTATTCTTGTACGAGAATATACGCATAATGTACGGGTAAAATCTGGCATATGAAGACGAATGCCTCAAAACCTAACATAGATAAGGAACTTATAATATGTCCATTTCGGGACCATAAAACGATGAAATATATGGTCTCAATGCTTTTAATAATGTGAAGGAGGCTATCGATGAGTTTGAGTTCAAACGGAGCTCATTTGAGCCACAGGTGGGTTATACAAGTGGGTAAAAGGACCCACCTGTGCAAATTGTCTAGGTAGACACCACTCAGACACACACCGATGGGTTCTACCAGTGGGTTTGGTACTCTCGGTCCTACCCGTTGATAGGACCCCAGGGTTAACTTAAGACTGGTGGGGTGCTACCGGCTAGTACTAGGTAGGACCCCGAAGCCTAGTTAGGACCAATGGGTTATACCAATGGGTCTAGGTACTTACTGGTCTTACATACCTGTAGGCTCTGAAGCCCAAGTAAGATTGGGGGTCACATTGGTGGCTCTGGTTACCCACCGGTGCTACCCACCAGTGTTCAGCAAGTTCTGATGAACTTCTTCTCTTCTTCATCCCACCTCTTGGGAATCTAATGGGGTTGTTCCAACCTCATTTCTCACACATTTTAGGTTTCATCCATCTGATTATACCATAGATCTAAGTTCAATCAAGGTTTTTGGGAACAAAATCATACCTTGGCTTAAGAAACCCCAAAAAACTTAGGATCCTCTTTCCCAACTCAAAATGTCACCAAAAATGCTTTCAAATCTTGGTTTTCCTTCCTTAAACCTTCAAAAAAATCACATAAGGTTTCTATTAACTCTTTGATTTGACCACACACATGAGGGTTTCATCATATTTCAAGGGTTTATGGTGTTACTTACCTCAATACGTAGATCTCAAGGCGTCGATCACTATTCTGGCGACAAAAAGGTAAGGTACGGCCTCAGAAATCAATGGGAACACTTCTTCCCTCTTCCTTCTCTTCTCTTCTCTCTTTTCTCCCTCTTCTTTACTCCTCTCCACCAAACTCTTGCTGGAATCATAAATGGGAGATAGAGAGGAGTAAATGCTATTTATTCCTTGGGTTCTAAATATCTACTAAGGTCCGTTTGGTTTTGTCCTTCTGTAGTCCAAAACGCATTAAATTGTAATACTGGGTGAAATAACTGATATTATCAGGCACATGTGACTTCATTAAGACCAGGAACCCAAAATATGCGTGCTCACCCAAGTTAGGCTTGTTGTGGCCCACATTTCCCCATAGGTGGGTCAAATTGGGGGATCGCACCCACCAGTGACTACCCACCAGTTGGCCAAGACAAGGCCAATCTTACTGTATTTTGGTGGGAAATGGGTTCTTAACACATCTCTTACTCCTGCCACTCGTCGTGGACTAAGTTCTCATTATCCAATACGATAACATTCCTTCCCTACTCGTATATGGCCTTATGATAGGTGCAAGGGCACGGCTTAGGCGTGCGAACCACATCGGGCACTGGTTCAATCTTCTCTGACCAGCCCGCATTTGATGTCACCCTTGTTGTCATACACCATAGGGTACCTACATCAACCCTTTTCAGTTCGGACCCTGCACAACCAAACCGAACCAACTGGTCAATAAACTGGGTTTAGGGAATAGTGCTCCACATTGGAAGCAAAATAATGCTAAAGTATTTGACGCTAATTAGTTCTTTATTTTCACCTGTTGAAACCATTTCTATTTCTCATATTCCCCTAAGTATTTCCACTAGAAAAGATTTTTGAAGATGGGAATTTTCTAATTTTGGTGTTTTTTTGATCAAGTTTGCTTACTATGCTTTTCCATCAACTTCAGAGCCTTCTCCCTCTTACCCTTATCCCATTTGGAAAATCATTTGGATCTTTCTTTTAATGCCTAGAATTAAGATATTTATTTAGAGATGTTGTTCTAATAATCTTGTTGTTAAAGATCTTCTCTTTAAAAGAAATTTGAGTCCTAACGCTCTTTGTCCATTATGTGCTAGTTCGGATGAGAGTATTGATCATGCCCTATTCCAATGCTCCTTTGCTGTCATTGTTTGGTTAGTATCTTCCTTATGGTTTGATCTAAAGATTTTATTTAAAGACTGACTTAACTTCATAGTTGTGAAATATAAGGATATATCTAATCAGATGGATTTTCATTTAACATGGTCATCTATTCTTTGGCAGGTTTGGATTTTCAGAGGACTGATCCTGATATTTTGGGCACAATGGCTGTGATGAACTCCATAATTTATGATGGACGTATCTGTGTGGAAGGACTTGCTTCTTGTGATTCTCAACCTGCTCTTGTATTCCAGATCTGATTCATGTTTCTCCTCCAGGCGACTACCTTGTTATCTCTTCCGATGGAGCTTGGAATGTTGCAACGAAATGAGGCTGTAGAGGTGTTGTGCCGAAATCCCTTCAAGGTGTCTTTATAGGTGCCAAATGCAAGGTGGGGAGTAGTGTTTCAGCTGCTGCTACTGAGACTGAGAGGATACGTGAGATGGAGTTTTGATTACTATATCCTACGGCTTCTCTTCAGTGTAATATCTAAGTGATCGCGTAGCTGTGTTTATGGCTTTAAACTCTCTTTCAACTTCGATTGATTTGGAAACTAAATGTGTAGTTGATGATATTCTTTCCTTATTTATAGGTTTTTCATTTATTTCTTCTTTTTTTATCCCTTATTCGGTAAACATGGAAGCTCATGTCCTAACATTAGGGGCATCTTGCTTGAGAATTTCTCGTGTTTGGTGGCTTCAACCACCGCTTTGTCTTACAAAGAAAAATTCATGGATATCGTCAGTGGTCAACCAAACCATGGAAGTTGTCTTGTCATTGATCCCATGATCTTTAGGTGTTACAAAGATCCCATCAGGTATCAACCATTTGCTCAGATGTACCCATAGTGTCATAGCTCATTTTCATAGTTGCAGCTCTATCTTTAGGCCAAAATCCATGGGATGGATTAGGTTGCCTTATTCTTAATGATCACCAGAAGCTCCATTTGATTGCTACAGATCATATGTTCCCTATCTCAATAGTTGTTGATATGTCCCTAACACTTAGATTGGGACTATGGGCCCGTAAAATGACCTTATTGCCCCCTTGTGCTCTCTTTGATGGATACTCATGTGTTTTTGTATTGGAGGATACTCATATGTTTATCTAGTGGGGGGCATAGGAAACATAACCAATTAGTTCTCTTAAAATTTAGGTGAAAGTTTTGTAGTTGATGTGATGGGGACATCTATGTGTACCAGCGGTGTAGACGCAGGACCCAGCCACATTTGCATTCTATTTGGCTAGAATATGGTCTCACAGAAGGAAACAAGAAGAAAGGAGAAGGAAGAAAGGAGAAATAAGGTTGTTGGTCGACCAACCTTAGTCTACCATGAGAGTGAGGAAAGAGACTATTGCTAGTCTCCTTATCTCTCCTATCGCCAAGATTGTGTGGACCCCACTGCCTTGTTAATTTGTTAGTTTATTTTCCTAGTATCTTTATTGTTTAGATCATTGAAATAAATTAGGAAACTGAATAATATCTTCCTAGTTTCCCCAAGTTGTTGGGTTCAATTAGGAAACTTCTTTTTTATGCTAGATTATTTTCCTAGTTGGTTTTCCTTTTTTCTTATTAGTTATTTTTCCTACTTATGTA
>NW_024868288.1:76413-99219 GCF_013358625.1 Macadamia integrifolia
TCTCTCTCTCTCTCTCTCTCTCTCTCTCTCTCTCTCTCTCTCTCTCTCTCATTCTCGCCCTCTCTCTCTTTCTCACCTCCCCTCCCTCTCACGACTCTCTCTCTCCATCTCTTTCTCTCGGTTGCCTCTTTAGTGCTGCACCACTGATATTTGTATGAGCTGGTGAAGATTGTTGCACCCCCCTAAAGCAATACTCAATCCATCAAGGGCTGCCATGACTTCGCATTGTTCTTCTTACGATAATAGGCATGGATTTCACTTCTACATCTTGGAGGACCTGACTTTCTCCTCTTCTCCTCAAATCTAAACAATATAAAGACCTCACTTAATCCCTTTTACTACCCCATCCCTTATCACTAAAACCTGAAACTGTTTCCATCGATTTTTAAGCCTAATCTTGCTTTATCTCTGTGGAATCCCTGCTAGTCCTTCTCTTTACTAGTTGATTGATTTTAGGAGGTGCTTTGTTTACTTATCTCATTATGTCTTGGATTTATTTGTGCCCAAACTAATATATATGCTGCCATGTTCCCTTCCCCATGTCCCCCTCTTGAGGTTTAGGTAGATTATTTGTTTTTCTTCCTAGACTAATATTGTTTGTTGTTGCTCTGTTTATTAGTCAATTATTTCTTACATGCTAGTTATGTATTTTGCCGAGCTCCACTAATCCCAACCCAATCTAAGCCCTATTGAGTCCACGTGGGTAACCCTTGTTGGAAACCTAGTTGTCTAGGCACCCTCCTACATCATCTTGTTATCAGAGCATGGTTTTTAGTTGGTCCTAATATGATTGGGTGCCGTTGTTTATTGTTTATATGTCTTATCTCTTGAGGTCTATTCTCCATCACAACCTATCCGTTGTTGAGTCTAAACTAAGAGAGTGCTACCTTAGGTTAGAAGACACCCTTTTCCTCCTTATCTTGGTGGGACCAAATAGCATTGGATGCTATTCCCACCAGAAGTACATTCTTGAGAGGGAAATCTCTAAACTCAAGGTCGGGAAGGCCAATTACCTTTCTCAATTGGAGATTCTAAGTAGGCCTTGAGGTGTAGGTTGGCAACTATACCTTGGTTTCCCCTTCCTTTGTGTCCACCTGTAGTGGTAGAGCATACCAAGACATGTCTGACCTTCTTAATACCTCCATTCAGCCAGAGCAATGTGTGAGGCACTTCAACTGAACAAAGAATTCATAAGAACCCTCCAAACCGAGTTGACTAATAGTAGGACTATGTAGGAGACACAAGCTGCCAATCTCCAAACCATTATTGCTAGGCTCACTACCCTTGAGAAAACTACCCTAAACTCAGATGGACAGCGGGGCCACAATACCTTAGGCACTGGACCTAAAACAAGAGCCCCTAGCCCTAAGCTAGAGAACTATGACAACTATACTGATGGTTATGACCAGATAGGGGATAATTTTCTAGGCACAGGGCGTGGTAGAGGTCAGGTTAGGGGTCGAGGACAACCTGGTCCAAGGCACCATACCCAATATAGAGATGATGAGGGTTTTGAGCACTATGACAGGGGCTATGATGATAGAAGGATGATTAAGGTAAATGCCCCTACCTATGATGATCAGATCGATGTTAGGATCCTTCTGGACTGGATTAAGTAGATGGATAGGTACTTTGAGTTTTATGATATGCCCAAAGAAGTCCGCTTCAGATTTGCTAAATTCAAGCTTATCGGAGCTGCTCAAGACTTCTGAATAGACATAGATTACCAAGAGACTAGCCTAGGACTTGAGGCAGTCACAACATGTGTATAAATGCAGGAGAGGCTCAAGAGAAAATTCTTGCCTATCACCTATAGGCTATAGTTGTTGAATGACATGAATACCCTGAGATAGGGAAAATTGACTATGACCGAATACATGAGCAAGTTCAATGAATTAAAAATTAGAAGCTATATTCGGGAGGACGTTGAGCAGACACTCTCCAGATTTCTTACTGGGCTCAACTCTGAAATCCAATCATGTATGGCACCCCACCTGGTGCGAGACATTCCACAAGCCTTTCACTTGAGCCAGTCACAACATGGGTAGAAATACAAGAGAGGCTCAAGAGAAAATTCTTACCTATCACATAGAGGCTACAGTTGTTGAATGACATGAATACCCTGAGATAGTTAAAATTGACTGTGACCGAATACATGAGCAAGTTCAAAGAGTTAAAAATTAGAAGCTATATTCGAGAGGATGTTGAGCAGGCACTCTCTAGATTCTTTACTGGGCTCAACTCTGAAATCCAATCATGTATGGCACCCCACCTGGTGCGAGACATCTCACAGGCCTTTCGGGTAGCCCTTGAGGTACAGTTCTTTATGAGAACTTATTCTCAGAGGAAGAGCTTTCAAGCTGGGGATTCCCACTTTAGGAAACCACCCCAAGGCTTAATCAGATTCCCAAAACCTCCTGCTACACCATAACGTCAATTTGACAATAGGGGTAAAGGAATCTTAGGAGAAGCACCCAAGAGTAGTGGGCAGCAACAATGCCTCAAGTGTCAAGGGTGTAGTCACTTCTCCAGAGAATGTCCTAATAGAAATATTTATGTGGGGGAGTAGACTCCTAAAGAAAGTGACCAAGAGGGCTTTCAGGACAATGAGTATGAGGACCATGGGCCAGATGAGACCATATTTGATGAGGATGCCGAAGAGATTGGTGACCTCAAGCTTAGTATTATGCGATGCATGGTCTCACAACCTAGGAGTAGCAACGATTGGCGGCGAACTAATATTTTCATCACTTACACATGTCATTAGGGCAAGAACTGCCATATCGCCATAGACAACGGGAGTTACATGAATGTAGTCACCAAGAGCGTTGTTGTTCGAATGGGCCTCAAACCTGAGCCCCACCCAAAGCCTTACAAGGTTGCCTGGGTAGATCAGTCCACCAGTCCCATTAATCTAAGGTGTTTAGTTCCCCCACACTTTGCAGGATATGAGGATCGAGTGTGGTTTGATGTCCTAGAGATGGATGTTACCCACATCATCCTAGGTAGACCTTGGTTATATGATCGGGATGTCACTAATTACGAGAAGTCTAACACCCATGTCTTTGAATTCAAAGGGAAGAAGATTAGACTAACCCCCAGTACCCCAAGGGAAGTAAGGGTTCCAGAACACAAAGGAAATACCTCTAAGCAAACCCCCACCAAAACAATCAGCATCTTAAATCAGCAACAATTTGAAAGAGAGTGTCAAGAGTCAGGGGTGATTTATGCTCTAGTTGCCATATAGAGTAATACCGATAGGTCATGTATATTCACTGAGGCTCTTAGAGAGGTACAACCTTTGGTGAGAAATTTTAAGAGGTTATTCCTTGAGAAACTACCTGATGAGTTACCACCTATGCATGACATCTAGCATGCCATTGACTTAGTTCCAGGATCCTCTCTCCCAAACTTGCCCCATTACCGAATGAATCCCAAAGAGCACGCCGAACTCAAACGGCAAGTGGATGATTTGTTACAAAAGGGATTCATTAGGGAAAGCCTTAGCCCGTGTGTAGTACCTGCCTTGCTCACCACAAAGAAAGATGGCACATGTCGTATGTGTGTTGATAGTAGGGCCATCAATAAGATCATTGTCGAGTATAGGTTCCCTATCCCTAGGCTTGATGACATGTTAGATATGATGGCCAACTCATCGATCTTCTCGAAGATTGATCTCAAGGGCAGAAACCACTAAATTTGGGTTAGGCCTGGAGATGAGTGGAAGACAGCCTTCAAGACGAAGGATGGCCTTTTCGAATGGTTAGTCATGCCTTTTGGCTTATCAAATGCACCTAGCACCTTCATGAGGATAATGAATTAAGTGCTTCAACTATTCATTGGCAAGTTCTTAGTGGTCTACTTTGATGACATCATCATCTATAATAAGACCCCGTCTTCCCACTTGGATCACTTACAAAAGGTTTTTCATGTGTTATTACAAGAAAAACTCTGTCAACCTTAAGAAATACACCTTCATGAGTGATTAAGTCATCTTCTTAGGGTTTGTCGTGTCAGCCCAGGGAGTATCTGCTGACCTTGAGAAAGTGAGAGTGATTGTAGAGTGGCCTGAGCCAACTAATGTCCATGAAGTGTGAAGTTTTCATAGCTTAGCAACTTTCTATAGGAGGTTCATTTACTGGTTTAGTTCCATTATGTCTCCTATCACAGATTGCATGAAAAAGAAGGAGTTTTAATGGACCAAGAGTGCTATGAAGGCCTTTAATGCGATTAAAAATTTAATGACAGAGGCCCCTATCCTGAGCCTCCTAGACTTTTGTAAAGTCTTCAAAGTGAATTGTGATGCATCTGGTGCCGGAATAGGTGGTGTCCTAGGGTAAGAAGGAAACCCTGTTGCCTACTTTAGTGAGAAGCTTAATGAAGTTAGGCAACGATATTCCACATACGACAAAGAATTCTATGCGGTTGTCCAATCACTGCACTATTGACAATATTACCTTCTAGCGTATCATACTATTCTCTGACCACCAGGCTCTAAGATACCTAAGCATTCAAAAGAAACTAAACCAGAGACATGCTAAGTAGGTCGAATTTCTCCAAGAGTATACTTTTGTACTCAAACATAGACTTGGTGTTGAGAATACTGCTACAAATGTACTAAGCCAGGTAAACATGTTCCTCAGTAGCATAAATGCTAGGAGTCAAGCTAGTGTGTTGCTCCAGACCACGAGTGTAGAGGTTGTAGGATTCGAGCGAATCAAGGACCAGTACCTCACCTGTTCTGATTTTAGTGAGTTGTTCACTTTCTTGAGTGGAGGTAACCCTGTCAGTCACTCAGACTACCTACTCCGGGAGGGCTTCCTTTTTAAAGGAAGCAAGTTATGCATTCCCAGGACCTCACTCCAAGATTTTCTAATCTGGGAATTACATGCTGGAGGAGTTGCTGACCATTTCAGTTGAGAAATTACATGCTGGAGGAGTTGCTGACCATTTCAGTTGAGATAAGACTATCACCCTCGTTGAGGATCGATTCTTTTGGCCAAGACTGAAGAGGGATATTACTAGAGTTGTAAGTCAGTGTAGGACATGCCAAACAGTCAAACAAAGCAGAACACGAGATTGTACACTCCCCTATCCGTTCCCCATGCCCCTTGGCAAGACCTTAGTATAAACTTTGTGCTTAGTCTGCCAAAAACTGCGAGAGGCCATGATTCTATTTATGTAGTTGTAGATCGCTTCTCAAAAATGGCTCTCTTCATTCCATGTTCCAAGATCTTTGATGCATCCATAGTAGTCAAACTTTTATTTAATGAGGTTGTCAAGTACCTCGGGTTACCCCTCACTATAGAGTTTGATAGGGATGTTAAGTTCACCAGTCATTTTTGGAGGACCCTATGGTGGATGATGGGCACTAAGCTCCATTTCTCTTCTACCTTCCACCCTCGGACTGATGGGCAGACTAAGGTCACCAATAAGAATTTGGAAAATTTATTGTGTTGCCTCATAAGAGAACACCTTACCAGTTGGGATCGAGTCCTTAGCCAGGCCGAGTTTAAATATAATAGCTTTAAGAACCCTACCACTAGTCTGTCACCCTTTGAGATTTATTCAGGATACCAGCCTCAAGCACCCATAGACCTTATCTCATTTGTGTTCAGTTCTAGGATCTCCCCATTAGTCGAATCTTTTGTTGAGCACATATATGATTTGCATGCAGGTATAAGAAGCCAGATAGCACTGAGCAATGATCAATACAAGTCAAAGACAGATGTGTATAGAAGGCTACAAGAGTTTCAAGAGGGAGATATGGTGATAGTTAAAATCAAGTCATAACATTTTTTTAGGGGAAAAGCGAGTAAACTGCATGCTCGTAGTACAAGTCCTTTTAAGATACTTAAGAGGATAGGTGTCAATGCTTATGTCCTTGATCTACTAGTTAATATGGAAATCAGTAACATTTTTAATGTGGAAGATCTTGTCTCTTACCATAGTGTCTCTACCATTACCCTCTTTTACCCTGATGACCTTGAGAACTTCACTTTCACCCTTGATGAGACTATTAAACCAACCCAACCCTTCCCCCCACCTCCTTACCACCTGCACCTAAGGTCACAAGGAGCACTGAAGAAATTAAAAAAAAATCATTGATGAGAGGATTGTAACCACACATAAAGGAGGTTATAGATAGTTCTTGGGCAAATGACGTGGACGCCCCTCAATTGACAACACTTGGATCACTGTACAAAAAATCCAACAACTAAATTCAGATCTGCTTGAGTACTACATGAGTTATAATTCAGTGGAGGTGAATTCTTCCAAGCCGGAGAGAGTTGATGGGGATATCCACATGTACCAGCGCAAGACTTAGCCATGTTTGTATTCTATTTGTCCAGAAGATGGTCCCATAGAAGGAAACTAGAAGAAAGAAGAAGGAAGAAAGGAGAAAGAAGGCTACTGGTCAACCAGCCATAGTCTACCATGAGAGTGAGGAACGAGACTATCGCTAGTCTCTCTCTCTTTCTCCTATCATCCAGATTGTGTAGACCCCACTGCTTTGTTAATTAGTTACTTTATTTTCCTAGTATCTTTAATTTTTTTTATCTTTGAAATAAATTAGGAAACTGAATAATATCTTCCTAGTTGCCCCAAGTTGTTGGGTTCAATTAGGAAACTTCTTTTTTATGCTAGATTATTTTCCCAGTTGGTTTTCCTTTTTTTTTTAGTAGTTATTTTTCCTACTTATGTAAAGCCATTGGCTACAAAGGAATTAATGAAGATTATTGAATGAACAAAAAAAAAAAAGGCCAAGGTCTCTCTCTCTCTCTCTCTCTCACGGTTTTCCCTCTTTCTCTCGTTTCTCATTCTCACCCTCTCTCTCTTTCTCACCTCTCCTCCCTCTTACGACTCTCTCTCTCCATCTCTTTCTCTCGGTTGCCTCTTTAGTGCTGCACCACAGATATTTGTATGAGCTATTGAAGATTGCTGCACCCCCCTCAAGCAATACTCAATCCATCAAGGGCTGCCGTGACTTCACATTGTTCTTCTTATGACAACCGGCATGGACTGCACTTCTACATCCTGGAGGATATGACTTTCTCCTCTTCTCCTCAAATCTGAACAATGGAAAGATAAGTAGGTTCCCCTTTCTATGCGCCCCCCCCCTCCTTAATCCCTTTTATTACCCCATCCCTTATTGCTGAAACCTGAAACTATTTCCATCGATTTTTAAGCCTAATCTTGCTTTATCTCTGTGGAATCCCTGTTGGTCCTTCTCTTTACTAGTTGACTGATTTTAGGAGGTGCTTTGTTTACTTATCTCATCGTGTCTTGGATTGATTTGTACTCAAACTAATATATATGCTGCCATGTTCCCTTCCCCATGTCCCCCTCTTGAGGTTTAGGTAGCTTATTTGTTTTTCTTCCTAGACTAATATTATTCGTTGCTGCTCTATTTATTAGTTAGTTATTTCTTACATGCTAGTTATGTATTTTGCTGAGCTCTACTAATTCCAACCAATCTAAGCCCTATTGAGTCCACCCCCTTGTCCACGTGGGTAACCCTTGTAGGAAACCTAGTTGTCTAGGCCCCTCCTACATCATGATGTTATAGACATTGAGAAAGTTAAAAGACTCCAATCGAATAGTTAAATTTACAAATTCACAGTTGGAACCAGGTGGGTCCCACATACATTTATTGGACGCTTACATTTAAAAAAATTGACGACTAGAAGCCCATAGTTATGCCCAATCCTCACGTTTCCATATCTAGACTTGCTATGTATGACCTTACAATTCTTGATCATGATGAGAACTCCCATAGTCATGCGGCTCATGCCTGGTTCCCCACGCCCCCGTCTCTAGACTTGCTATGGCCTTCAAATTCTTGACCATTGACTGCCCAGTCAACCTATCCAAATTCACCAAGATTACCGGGCTGGTCTATCCTATTATTTTTGAACCGGATCAGTACAACGTTAGGTACTTCATAGACCAACCATGGTTCGAGAAATGGAAATCGGATTGAGCCGATTCTAATTCCGATTCCAATCGATTATGAATCTGATTCCAACTTTATTGGATTTCCTGTTAATATGTTGCCATCCCTTCCCCTGAACACTTTCACACTCTCATTGCCTTACTCATCACCATCTAATCTATGATAGATTGTTTAGGGATTGAGAAGGACACTTTAGTGTTGAAATAATGATCAATGTAAACAAACAACGGATTAAACATTAACTGCTCTATGACCACCGTTACGTGTTAGCATGCTTTATTTTCGTAGGGATTTCTTGTTGGGTTCGTGTGAGTAAGGCATTGCTGATGTTGCTTACTTGAAGCGTGGGACCAACTAGACTCAACCGACAACAGACCCAAATGCAACTTGATTTACTTATATATGGACTAACCAACATCAGAACCTGATTTGAACTTGAGCCATTTCTAGATTGAATAGTAATAATGCAGGCTCAATACTGGTCAAACACTCAAACAGACTAGCCGGTCTGGAAACTTGACACATCTTCCCCTTGGCTTCTACAGGCTTGGTGGGACCATAGTATAGACTACCTGAAAGATGGGGTTACTGATCACTATAAAAGGGCTAGCCTGCAATTCAAGTTATCATCCAATTTGTTTTCTAATCTTCATTAGAGGAAGTTCTAGGTATTGGGAGACATGGCACAGCTTTGGCTTCTCTTGGCGTTTGCTTTGGCCACAAATGTTGCAGCAAATGTAGCTTCTTTAACCCCTTTCTCACCATCTCCATCTCCACCATCTCCTTCACCGTTAACACTACCTCCTGTGACCAATTTCTACAAATCTCCACCACCACCTTCTCTTTCTCCATCACCACCACCATCACATTCACCAACTTACCATGAGCCACAAAGTCCATCACCATCACAAAGTCCTTCATCCCCATCACCTATACCTCCATATAATAAATCACCATTGTCACCATCATCACCACCTTCTTATTACAAGAATATACCACGACCCTCGCCCTCTTTTTCATCTCCTCCTCCTCCTTACTACTACAAATCACCACCTTCAACATTTCCATCTCCATATTCTCCTCCTCTGCCCTCACCAACTCCTTGCAACTCACCAATTCCTACACCATTGCCAGCATCAGTCCCTCCATCGGTTGTGCAGCCTCCTACTTATCGTCTCAGGTCTCCTCCTCCTCCACCACATTACTACAAGTCATCACCACCACCACCAACACAACCACCACCATTCTCACCATCTCCATCTCCTATTGTTTACTAGGTAGTTTTAGGTTATTTCATATAAATAAAAGAGCATAAAGTCATCTCAATTATGTCACAATCTCCCATGGGGACAGCGTACGTGTTGTAGTTACATCCTTGGGATAATACAATTGCGTAGTAAAATTTAGTTTCCATATTATTTACTTCTTGATTTATTATAACCCTTTCCATTTTTCTGCAGCTATGCCTCCAATTTTGGATGTGTGTCCATCAAATTATTAAATTTAATATTCTTGTATGCATGATTAGTATGGGCTTGTTCTTGTCTATGGTTTACAGCCCAAACATGTTCAAGGCTAAGGATGTAATTGGAATTGAAATTACATTCTTATGGTCGACATACCATGTAGTGTCTTTGATGTTGATCACATGACACAAGTGGGAGTGTATATATGTGCAAACATTGAACTTGATCAAACGGGAATCTTGTGTGTTTAACTATTAGTCCATGTGGAGCAAAATTCTCATTGGTGGCCGATGATTAGCCTCTGACCTGAGAGGTCCTCATTGTTACAATTACATTATGGAGTTTGATGCACAAACGATTGATGTCGCCATGACTATATTGGTGTACTACATTCATAGTGTTAGAGTGTGAACGAAAGAGATGTTTAGCACGAAATCCACTTCAGTCACAAACCAAACTAAGTATGAAACAACCCGCATGATCAATTGATCATGTTGTAATATGAACAACCCTCACAAGCGCTGATCAATTGATCACATAAACATAACCAATCACAGAGGAGGTCTTTAAATAATGTAAGGTTTGCATTATCTAAACGGAAGTTATATAGACAAAAGTCGACCCACATATCCGCAACCTAAATGTGAGAGTATACACCGGTGATCAAATGACCTCAGTTTCCTTACGCATCATCACACTAGCAGGTGTGGAAAAGATAAACAGTAATGCCCTAGTGACTTGAGCATGGACCAAGCAATTGGCACTATTGGGTATTCCCGCAGCCAACCGGGGTTATAATCTTCTTGATTAGCGAAACACCAAAGCATCTGATTGGCAAACTATTGGTACCCGATATTAGCAAATCTGGCCTACAAGACAATCGGTCAAAAAATTGACATCAATTTATTGACCGATTGTGTTAAGGAGCTCCTCGGCAATTAAATTGGCCAAAAAAAAGGGACGACCTTGTATTAAAGAGTTGATCGGTCAAGATAACCATCAGGTTGATCGAGCAAACTGATTGAATATGGTCAGATGACTAACCATGACATTATATGGTCAGTTGACTGATTGTGGCTTTTAACGGTTAGCTGACTGTTGCGACTTTTTTCAGTCAACTAACTGATTGTGATTTTCTACGGTCAGCTGACTATTGTGACTTTTTACTGTCAGCTGACTGAGTGTGATTTTCTACGGTTAGCTGACCGTTACAACTTTTTACGGTCAACTAATCGATTCTGACTTTTCGACTACCTTGACCGATAGTCAATCAACATAGTTCTACAAATGTCGGTTAGTTCCAACCAATTAAGGGAGTATAATTCCAATAAGGGAGTATAATTCCAATAAGTTACAAACACATAGCTTAAGTGGCTAAGGCAGTTACAACCAATTAAGGGAGTATAATTCCAATAAGTACCCCACTAAGGACATGGCACATGGGTTCCTGTAGTTACAAAACTACTAAGGGAGCAAGATTTTGCAAATAAAACTATAAAAGGGACTATGGTGGAAGAAAAAAGGCACAATCAACAAATCAAACAAACCCCAATCACAATACAACTCTTTATTTCAATTTATGTTTTTTCTTTCCACTATTTAAAATTAGAGATGGAGTAAAACTCTTGTGTTCACTTCTTTTGAATTTCAGTCTACATATTCTATCCATTAGGCCCTAGCGATTTGTATTCAGAACCATCTTTTGAGGAATATACCACTGTTTATTTCATTATTTACTGACGGTTTTGATAATTCAAAAAGTCCCTACAGCTATCAGGGCAAGAGGAGAGCCCAAGTAGCTTGGTAGAAGTCAAATTCATTGTTGAATCCGATGAAGAAGAATTCTGGCAGTCCCATGCACATATTAATACAATCAGTTGACCATAACATTGGGAGGATTTTATGGCCAAATAAAAATTAACCCATCTATTGGGACCCTCTGAGAAGAAATCATTATGCCAAGAAGAAGGGCTCAAAATTTGGGGGCAAAAGTAGTTGTGGTCCTCAAACACCACCAAGCCCTGAGCACAATGTTGACGCCACCCCATTAGGGGCACGGTCAAATAAGATTGGCAAAGATATGATTCGTTAATTAGTGACAGTTATGCAATAGGAAGTATGCCAGTTGGTCAAGGTCCTTATACAAGACATTACAAATCAGTATGAGCACATATTGGATCGCTATGACCAATTATTCACAATTCTTATGACTCATATTCAGCCAAATGTGTGGAATCAACAACCCAATATTAGTCAACTTTTATTTGGCTAGGGATATGGTCACACGGATAGAGTTCATGTTGAGATTAACACGATTGGTCAACCCGGCTAGGCTAGTCAGCCTAGTTACATGACCAATTAATCCGATCAGGCTAGTCAGCCTAATCATGTTGGAATTTCAAGCTATTCGGTGATGAATGATGGTTACACTAGGGCATGCCCCTACAACAATTATGTACCATGCCGCCGTTCCAATCAGTAACTACCTATGCAATTGACCCTATGACCGTACAAGAATGTCATGTACTAGACTTTAAAAGGGGCCAAAAGGGCATAATCCTTGATACTTTTTTCCAATAAATGGCGTCGTATGAAGAATTATGGGGAAAATTGTTGGTACCCAATTTTAGCGAATTTGGCCTACAAGACAATCGGTTAATAAATCGACGTCAATTTATTGACTGATTGTGTTAAGAAGCTGACCGGTAATCAAATTGGCCAAAAAATGACAACCTTGTATTAAGGAGTTGATCGGTCAGAATAACCATCAGGTTGATCGAGCAAACTAACTGAATATAGTCAGATGACAGATCGTAACATTTTACGGTTAGCTAACTAATTGTGGCTTTTAACTATCAGCTGACCATTGTAACTTTTTACGGTCAGCTGACTGTTGTGACTTTTTATGATCAGCTAATCGATTTTGACTTTTCGGCAAGCATGACTGATCGTCAATCAACATAGTTCTACAAATGTGTGTTAGTTCCAGGGAAGTTACAAATATATGGCTTAAGCGGTTAATGTAGTTACAATCAATTAAGGGAATATACTTCCAATAACTACCCCATGAAGGACATGGCACATGGGTTCCTGTAGTTACGAAATTGCCAAAAGATCATGATGTTGCAAATAAAACTATAAAAGAGACTATGATGGAAAAAAGAAGGCACAATCAACAAATCAATCAAACCCCAATCACAATATAACTCTTTATTTCAATTTATGATTTTTCTTTCCACTATTTAAAATTAGAGATGGAGTAAAACTCTTGTGCTCACTTCCTTTGAATTTTAGTCTACATATTCTATCCATTAGGCCCTAGTGATTTGTATTCAGAACCATCTTTTGAGGAATATACCACTATTTATTCCCTCATTTACTGACGGTTTTGATAATTCAAAAAGTCCCTAGAGCTATCAGTGCAAGAGGAGAGCCCAAGTCGCTTGGTAGAAGTCAGATTCATTGTTGAATCTAGTCAAGAAGGATTCTGGCACGTCCAAGTACATACTAATATGATCAGCTGACTGTAACATTGGGAGGATTTTGTACCCAAACAAAAATTGGCAAGCCCGGTGGGACCCTCTGAGAAGAAATCGTGATGCCAAGAATAAAAAGGACTTGAAATTCGGGGACAAAAGTAGTTGGTGGTCCTTTAAAACCACCAAGCCCTGAGCACAATATTGAAGCCACCCCATCATGGGCACGGTCAAATGAGATTGGCAAAGACATAGTTTTCCGATTAGTGACAGTTATGTAAGAGGAAGTATACTGGTTGGTCAAAGTCCTTATACAGGACGTTACAGATCAATATGACCACATATTGGATCGCTATAACCAATTATTCACAATTCTTATGGCTCATATTTAGCCAAATGTGTGGAATCAATAACCCAACATTAGTCAACTTTTACCTGGCCAGGGACATGGTCACACAGATGTAGTTCATGTTGAGATTAACACGATTGGTTAACCCGGCTAGGCTAGTTAGCCTAGTTACACGACTGATCAACCCTATCAGGCTAGTCAGCCTAATCATATTGGAACTTCATGCTATTTGACGATCAATGATGGTTACATTGGGGGCATGCCCCTACAATAGCCATGTACCATGCCACCATTCTAAACAGCAACTGTCTATGCAATTAACCCTATGACCGTACAAGAACGACATGGTGTGCCCCTACAACAGCCATGTACTAGACTTTGAAAGGGCTGAAAGGCCATAATTCTTAATATTTTTGGCCAATAAATGGCATCATATGAAGAATTATGGAGGGCGATTGTTGGTACCAAATTTTAGTAAATCTGGCCTACATGACAATCGATCAATAAATTGACATCTATATTATTGACCGATTGTGTTAAGGAGTTGACCAGTAATCAAACTGGCAAAAAAAATGACGACCTTATAATAAGTAGTTGATCGGTCAGAATAACCACTAGGTTAATCGAGGAAATTTACTGAATATGGTTAGATGACGATAGTGAAATTTTACAGTCAGCTGATTGATTGAGGCTTTTAACGATCAACTGACCATTGTAACTTTTTATGGTCAGGTAACCGAGTGTGATTTTCTATGGTCAGCTGATCGTTGAGACTTTTTATGGCCAGCTGACTGAGTGTGATTTTCTACGGTCAGTTGATCGTTGAGACTTTTTATGGTCAGCTAACCGATTTCAACTTTCAGTCAGCTTGACTGATAATCAATCAACATAGTTCTATGGACATGGGTTAGTCCCAGGGAAGTTACAAACACATGGCTTAAGCGGTTAAAGAGTTATAACCAATTAAGCGAGTATACTTCCAATAACTACCCCACTAAGGACATGGCACATGGGTTCCTATAGTTACAAACTGCCAAGAGAGTAGGATTTTGCAAATAAAACTATAAAAGGGACTATGATGGAAAAAAGAAGGCACAATCAACAAATCAAACAAACCCCAATCACATTGCAACTCTTTATTTTAATTTATGCTTTTTCTTTCCACTATTTAGAATTAGAGATGGAGTAGAACTCTTGTGTTCACTTCCTTTGAATTTTAATCCATAGAGTCTATCCATTAGGCTCTACTAATTTGTATTCAGAACCATGTTTTGAGGAATATGCCATTGTTTATTCCCTCATTCACTAACGGTTTTGATAATTCAAAAATTCCTTGAAGCTATCGAGGCAAGAGGAGAGCCCAAGTCGCTTGGTAGAAGTCAAATTCATTATTGAATCCAGTCAAGAAGGATTCTGGCACACCCATACACATAGTAACATGATCAGACCATAACATTGGGAGGATTTTTTGGCCAAACACAAACATTGGCATTCTCGTGGCCAAGCGAGGAAAATTTTAAAAAAGAAAAAGAAGTGTGCCTTATCCAGTGCCTAACATCCTATCAAATAAAGCAATTACATAAGGTCATTGTTTCATTTGTCTTATTCCATATCATTTTTTTTTCTTCTCATTTTTGTTCTTTCCATTCATTTCTATAGTTCATTAAAAAATTCATAGAACATTGTTATTTTATATAAAACATGGAAAATGGTTTTGTAGGGAGTGTAAACCATATGTCTAGACACATGGGGCAGAAATGACTGCACTGCCATTTATGAAATGCAATATGCTATCCCTATTAAAACTCCTTGTATGTTCCCATTGTAGGTGTGAAAATGGTTTGGATCATCCTACTGGTATGATCAGACATTCGAATAACCATTAATGGACGAGTGAAGATTGTTACCTTAGTTTCGTTATCCCAAAATCTCCAAGTAGACTTAGCCCTTCAAGCATGAAGTTCACCTTCCATGATAGCTTGTTGGCAGTTTGTTCAGTTCTCATTATAATGGAGGAAAAATCCCTTCTTCAAGCTCGCAAGAGAAGATGAAGTAGGAATTTCTATTTATTGGTGTTTTGCAGAGAGGGAGAGAGTGTGTGTTCTCTAATTGTATTAGAGTCACTTCTCCATAATTCCTAAATAAAAAGATCAATCTTTATCTTAGGGAGGGTGTGCAGTTACCATAATTGCTCCAAATCTCCAATGACTAGGTTAAGTAACTACTTAAAAGTTGGTGTAGACACCCAATTTTGTCACCTTCCTCTGGCTATGATGAAATATGGATCTTGGATGCGACTTCTGGCTTTCGACCAACAGAGATGCTAATGGAAACGTTCCCCTACCCAAAACCTTGGGAATCCCCACGCAGGAGAGAGGAGGGGGTTTAATTTTGGCTTTTAATATACAAAGGAATCTGATCAAGATGACTGTATAAATGGATAGTGCTCAGAAATATGATTTCGATGATATATGGTATGCCAAAATCGGACCTTTGGTTTGCCTGCAATCTTCCCTAGAAAATCATATTTTTTTTACGCACATGTTGCCCACACCAAGCAGCCAGCCAGCCCAGCCTGGCTTGCACACCCCTACCGCATGCTATGCTCCCCCATCATACAGGCTGCATGCCCCCGCCGCATGGCTTGCCCGCCCCTGTCGCCAACCTACATGCCCCCGTTGAATGGCTTGAGCACCCCCACCGCACAACATGTGTGCCCTCGTCGCACACTGTGTGTGCCCCTACTATATGTCGTGCACACCTTGCCTACACTGTGTGCATATAACCTGCACACCCATGCCAACCTGACCCGCACACACTATACATATTGCCCGCACCACCTCGGCCGTTACTCATGCATCATCCATCATGCACCTGTGACGTCACCCCACACTACCTACAGTAAATTTCTCTCTCCTATCGTTTTTCTAAAAATTCCCTTTTTTCAACTAAAATTTCTCTCTCCTCCCATTTTTCTAAAAATCACATTTTTTTCATCTAAAATTGCTCTCCTCCCATTCTTTCTGAAAACCCCCTTTTTTACCCACTGGACAAAAGCCCTCCCCACCCATTTTTGCCTTCAACTCCCCCCTTTAGCCACTAGACAAAAACCCTATCTCCTCACTTTAGGCAAGAGCCCCCCTTCTGTCCACTGGATAAAGGGATTCCCCCTTCTCTTGTTAGGCCAGAAAAAACTATAAATACCCCCCTCCCTTATAAAAAATGGACCAACAGACCAGAATCCCCCTATACTGTTTCATAGTGAAATTCCCCCCCCCCTCACCCTTTTAATTTTCTTCTGATCTTCGGAGCGATCTTCGTCAAGATCCAAAAACTCATTTGGATCTTCAAAGTGTTCTTTGGGATCTTGAAGATCTTTAATCCAATTTCTTAGTTAGATCCAGTTTTTAGCCAAAAATAGTATGTTTTTGAGCCACCTCCCTTAAGTGTTCTTGAGTGTTCTTGAGCATTCTTGAGCGTTCCTGAGATAGAAACCCCCATTTTTTTTAGATTCTTTAGGTCTATGAAGAGATCTTTGTTAAGATCTGAAACTCTATTTGGATCTTTAAAGTGTTCTTTGGGACTTTGGGTTAAGTCGAACCCCTGTCCGAGTGTCCTTGGAATCTTTTCAGAAATAGCCATTCCCAGTGGAAGCTCTGTCGAAGTGCCACCTCAGCCTAGGCCTCCCTTAGCCTATCCCCAGCAAAAGCTCTATCGAAGTGCCACCTCATCCTAAATCCAAAAATAGCCTTTCCAAGCCGAAGCTCTGCCGGAGTGCCATCTCATACCAAACCTGGAAATAGCCTTCCTTAACTGAAGCTCTATTTGAATCCAAACCCAAAAATGGCCTCCCCTAGCCGAAGCTCTGTCCGAATCCAAATCCAAAAATAGCCTTCCCTAGTTGAAGCTCTGTCCAAACCCAAATCTGAAAGTGACTATTCCTAGTCGAAACTCTATTTGAATACTATCAAAATCAGTATTTCTCAAGAAAGGAAGTTGGAGGTCAAGACCATCTTTCCCTGAGACAGGAGAACATGAAAGACAATCCGAACCGGTACTAGTCAAAGGCCCACCCCTCTTGACCCAAAACAGGGGTTAAGTTCAGGTATAATTTATCAACCAACTTGTCATAATGTAGACTCTATACATGCCTTGTTTTAGTGTATATAGTAGTTTGAATTCAATTAATGTATATATCTGTGATAACTTAGCCATACATGTGAAATAGTAATAATTATGAAAAATGTTCGTTCTCAAGCATCTAGCAAAAAGATCGGTTGAACCTAGTAGATTGGGTGCTTAACACCTTCCCAACTCTGTAACTTGACACTTACCTTAAATCTTTGGACCAAACCAAATTTTGGGCCATTTTCTCAGGAATCGGGCCCACCCCCAAGTCCTAGGCCCATAACCCTAGGTGTTGACTCCAAATCCCATTTGCATGATCTCGATCTTGTAATTGGACCATCATCAAAACCCCCTCTCAAATGATGAATTTTACACGCTTGTGAAATAGGCCTCCACATATCTCTAAGCGACGATATGATGGTGCGGGACCCGTAAGTAAAGCACACACGACACGAGCCTCTCCCCTCGCATGAAAGAGAAGGAGAGAGGAGAGAGGATGGGGAGGCACAGTCCATTTCTCCAACCATTACCCTTACAGTGGTGACTCCATTGAGGATGGATGTCAGGCTTCCGATGCTATATGCTACCTTTAAATGCAAGAACATTTTCCATCACATTTGTTTGAAAACATGTTTGGCTAACCCCATGTTTGTAATTGTACTCACTAACTGCATTATGCATCGTGCTCGAAGTGAAATCATTTGGTGAGGGACTCCCTGTCATGCCCGCACCCTCGGGGAGGTCAATGCATGTCATGGAGAGAACTCTGAGAGTAAATGATACCCTCTTCCTGTACAAGAATGAAATGTATCATCAAACGGTGAGAATGTTGTATTTGTGCCAGCACCCTTGGGGAGGTCCATGCACTTTATAACATTCTGAGATTGAATGCGTCATCAAATGGCGAGGATGTTTGTACTTGTACCACCACCCTCAGGGAGGTCCGAGCACTTTACAGCATTCTAAGATCGAATGATGGTTACCCTACATTACACTTTTGCACACAATCACTCACGATTCCACCACCCCGTGGCCAATTGCTTAACCTCGTGTGTAGTCAAGAGTAATGGGCAAGGAAGCCACCCCTTGAGCAAACCTACGAGTATATCAAAAGGATCATGTACCTTGCATATATAGATCCTATTAAGGAAGCCTTGTCAGTCCTATTGCATCCACCGCATGCTCGCATCATGTAGAAAATAGATTAAGAAGCTAGGAGCGCCACAAGCTAACTATAGGATTTGTCTGCGGTCTTAAAAAGGAATGTTCCTACACTATATTCCTGTCGTAAAGAATTGATTTCCTAAAGTGGGCTTTGGATAAAAGGTGCCCCTCCTCCTTAAGAAGAAAGTCGAGATACATAACTCAGGGGCAATCCCGTTGCAGTCACGTCAAGTCCCGAGAAGGCCCGAGAAAAATCAAGAGGAAGGACACCTAGTGGGAAAAGAGCAAGGAAAGCTTGACTTTATCACATGGAATGTCTTATGGGAATATTCTCAACAAGCCATTTGTATGAACTTCCCGCTTATGACATTGGGTGGACCAAAGGCATTAAACCCTATCCACCCTTACCATAAAGTTAAATGACCTTGGATGAGTCAATGTTTGTTAATTTAGTGACTGTGTGAACAAGGGGTTGGGAATTCAAGAATCCTAAAATAAACCACTTTTGGTTCAGGCATAATTCCCCACCTCAAGTATTCTCCGCTGTCTCTTTGGACGCGTCAGGGTAATAGATTGACTTGCCTAAGTCTAGAATCACGTCTGTCATCTCTTCAAGATTGTCCACTACTAGGTGATTATAGCCCAGTAAGCATGGATCCACCCAACATGGAAACACCCGAATAGGCTTGGGTCTATCCCGTGGAGACCATATGAAAGAAATGGCAGAAGTCAAGCGAGGGATAGCTCAAATATTGCATACACTTTAGAACCCTCCAAGACCTGATCCCAGGAATGAGTCAGCACCAACTACGGGAGATATGGAAAAGAATGGAGCTACAGGTCATCGTGGGAATTCTTCCTGAGTTGACTTAGGAGAACCCTAGCATGTCGAACCAACTGGTCAGAGAGGATCTTCACCTACCCATCTGAATGGTCAACGAGGGGCCTATTCCAGGGTTACTCCTCCTAGGGTAGTGATTGAAGATAAAGAAGAGAAATTTGTAGCACACGTCCGCTTTGAGCCACCAGAGATGGAGAAAGAAAAGAAGCTCAGAGAGCAGTTAGAAAAGTTGGAGAATATGATTCAAGCAGGAAAAGGCTTAGAAGGCCAACCAGTGGATGCTGAGAAAATGAGTTTCTTCTCTAGGGTAAGAATTCCAGAAAAATTCAAGTGGCAGACTGATAGGTTTGATGGGTCAGGAGACCCCAAGGCTCATCTCAAAGTCTTCCTTAGCATCGCCAAGTCGTGGCAACTTGCAGATAACCAGATGGGGCAGGCCTTCATGTTAACTCTATCAGGGCTACCACTAAGGTGGCTCACACAATTGGAGTCATCACAAACTCAAAATTGGGCAATGATAGTGAAAGCCTTAACCAAATAGTACTCCTACATACTGAGGTGGATGTAAAAAGTCAGAAGCTAGAGACATTAAGGCAGCAGCCTAAAGAAGGATTCACCACCTTCTTAATGAGATTCAGAGATAAGGCCGCCAAAATGGTAGATAGGCTTTTAGAAGCAGAGCAGGTAGAGATATTGATAGAAAACCTGTCAAAACCCTATTATGATGTTCTTTAATATCAATATTTACAAACTTTTGATGCCTTAATAGCCATCGGAACGCGTGTGGAGAACAAAATTTTGAGAGAGACCCAGCATCAAGGATCCTCCCAAGATGCAAGCAAGAACACCCGAGTTGGATGGGGAAAGGGTTTGAAAACTAATGTGGTGAGTGCAGTTCAACAGTTAGTCTCACCAGCCTCTTCTTCACACCCCTTCATAATACAAGCAGATGCACTCGTCCAAATGTCTCCTTGCCTAAGAAGGAAGTTTTCTAATTTAGAAATGCCAGTAATGATCGCATATGAGAAGTTAAAAAAGCAAGGATTGCTAGGGACAGTGGCTCCAAGAGTGATCAGCAACCCTCCTCCATCTTGGTATAGGGATCATGAATATTGTGCCTACAACACTCAGAAGGGGCACAATACTAAAAGATGTTTGGGTTTACAGCATGTAATTCAGGACTTGGTAGACAATGGAACCATTAAGGTCAAGGTCAAACAGCCTCCCAATGTCAATACCAATCCACTCCCTAATCATGTGAACAATCTGGATGAAGAAGACATAGAGAGTGACCATACTCAACTCATTGTACTTAGAGCTCGGAAGAATTATATGAATGCCCGTACTTATGGGAAAATCATAAGTCAAAGGGCTGGAATCATAAGGACTCTCAGAAGAAGAGAATCATCAACAGAAGAATCAGAAGATCATACGCTCGCCGTTCATCCTTCCTCATCTGCAGTGGGGTCCATCGCACCATATTATTAACCCCCACCATATCTTCCACCCCCACCATATTATCAACCTCCACCATGTTATCAGCCTCTGCCATATCATCAACCTTTCCCCCACCATCAAAGTGAAGGAACCTCCTCATCCTATCACCCGCAATCTTCAAATCCTACCTCTCACATAACATCATCCTCATACCATCCCACTTCATATCTCTCATCACCCTCATACCAATCCTATTCTCAAGGTTCGGTGTATAACCCAAAGGAAGGATGGATGAATGGGTACGATTCGAAGGATGTTTTTGCACCACCTGATTCCCCAAAAATGAACTCATCAACAGGGTTAGTAAATGCTTTAGGGGAAGACCAGGAGAGTGATCCAACTTCTCTAATTTAGCCCATGTAACTTTAGAAGACAATCCAAAAGTAATTGAAGAGATTATAGCTGATCTTCTCAGAGCGGTAACCACATTGGCCATAAGGGAGCAAATCAAGGAATATACTTCCTTAATCCATATAAGAAGTGACACTGAGGATGATGAGTCAGAACTAGTCCAACTTCGAGCCAGTAATGATAGGACCAACCCTATGGTAATCTTTTGATCTGTATGCTTTGGATACTATGAGTGTTTGGATGACAGAGAATTTGATGGTCCTAAGGAATCTGATGAAGAATCAAGTGGGAGTGAAATCAACAAAGAAGAGGATGAGGACGATGACAATGAGGACAAAAATGAAGATGAGAATGATGGAGATGACTGATTCTCAAGAGGATGATGGGTATCCAGGTTAGGATGACTACCAAGGGCCTTGGTACAATGATTATGACGATAAGTCAGAATATTACTGACTAGAACATCTGACATGTTTCTCAGTCTATGCTATTGGTGGAGATGATCTGGTAGCTGATCCAATAGGTGGCATTTATCCTTCCCTCTGTATGGGAGGAGATGATTCTACGTCAAATTCAGAAAGTGATGAAGGATCTAGAGAGCTAATGCAAGTTTATTTGGATGAACCAGATTCCCTAGTTGAGCCGGAACAAAAGCTATATGAAGTATACTCCATTGCATTAAAGATGCAGGAAATGATAGAAGAAATTAATAAAATGTTGGGGGAAGTAACCGTCAGTGATCTTTACTACCGGGAGCAATTGGATGATCTGGAGGAAGTAGGACCAGATGACACAATCGCAGAGGTGGTAGACACTGTATTCTAATAACTTTCCAATGCAGTCAAGAAGCTATGAGCCAGGGCTGTGGATATTTGTGGAGGTCCTCGACTTCCCACCCCAAGCAGGGAAGGAGAATCAGAAGAAGAAAATGATTCTATGGTGGGGATAATCACCCTAACCAACAGTGATGATGAAGATAGTTATCCCATGGTGATTATTGTGAAAAAACAAATCAACGTGATGGAAACTAGAAGTGACAAAGACTACAAGGGCAAGTCTCTAGTAGTAGAACAGCCAAGGGCTAATGTGGTCAGAACTAGCAGCATGAAGAAAGAGCCAGAGAACCCAGTCTTGGCTCAACTCAAGAAGTCCCAGGCAAATATCTCTATTTAGGGATTATTTATGGCATCCCCTTCACACCCTGAAGTAGCCCAGAGGTCTCTTGCTAATGTGTAAGTGCCGATTGAGAAAAATTTGACACACCTCGCATATATAGTAGGAACAATATATGCAGTGCAGTCCTTGATGTTCTCGAATTCTGAGCTTCCAAAGGAAACCCAACACAATCGGGCTCTCCACATTACAGTTGAATGGCTTGACAAAGTGGTTCCCCAGGTTCTTGTTGACAGTGGGTCCACTTTGAATGTCCTACCATTGAGATCAGCAAAGAGTATCGGTATCAAGTTGGAAGAAATGAGGCCAACCACCCAAACCATAAGGGCATACGATAATACCAAGAGGAAGATTCTTGGCATCATTACCTTTGCTATAAAGATTGGCCCAGTGAAGTTTGATGT
>NW_024868288.1:105490-121171 GCF_013358625.1 Macadamia integrifolia
CGAAAAAAAAAAAAAAAAACAGCAAAAAGCAAAAACAGTACAATAATAGAAAAAGAGAGAACAACAAAACAGAAATAAAAGATGATCAAAATACTAAATGAAATATGGAGTTGCAGATGTGATTCCAGCTGTTATGAAGAGTCTGCTTGGAATACTAGTCGCCCAGGCCCTTATCCCTATGAGAAGGACTACTGCTGCTCTCGAGCTGGACCTCTCCCAGAGTCTTCCTCTTCCTCCTTTCAGTCACATTTTCAGAAACTATAAAAGCCCCAGGAATTTTCCTAAAATACAAGAAGCCCCAAAAAGTTTTTCAATTTTCACAAAAGCCCACAAGAATATCAAATTCTCCAAATAACTCCTTCAAGAACAAAATGGAAGATCTTCAAGAACTTCAAGAAGGTGAAAACTCCAAAAACAGGAAAGAAATTTCCAAGAAAAACCAGAGTTCCAGGAACTCACTTCACTCAGAAAAGCTAAAATGAAGAATGAACAGGGGAGAGGGCCCATTTATATATATATATATATATTCTGAAGTCCAAATTCAATTCAAAGAAAAAGCAAGAATTAAAAGATTCCAAATCAAGCATCAAAATTAAAAATTCAAATAAAAAATCCAAATCAATTATTATTGTCTTTTACAGGGTGGGAAGAGCAGTTAGTTTCTTTCATCTAATTGACAAGGCCAGATAGCCCAGCCCGGTTCAAAAGAACCCACCTAGAATGCCATACAGATTGGGTCGAAAGACCCAGTATGGAGACCATATTCCCTGAACTGGCACATGTGAAACCCAGTTAAGGAAAATCAAAGAATCAAGTGTCTTACCTGTTACAGGATTGGAAAAGCAACGAATATCCTCTCTTCTAACCTTTGGTCCCAGGATAGTCTAGATTGGGTCAAAGGACCAAGCCTGGAGATAAAAATTTCCTGAACTGGCACATGCGAACCCAGCTAAGGAAAATCAAAGATCAAAGTACTAACCTTTTTTGCAGAATTGGAATAGCAACGAATTCCTTTCCACAATTGGTAGCCCCAAGTAAAAGTCCTCAACTTCAAAGTAGTTAGGAGATATTGTCTGTTGCATTTTTTAAATCTACCATAACTGAACAAGATGATGGTAGTACATGCTCCGGTGACAAAATGTGGTCGTTCTTTTTTTTGCCCTTTAACCATTGGCATAGGCCTCGACCAAAGAGGAGCATTTTGTAGACACCCAATTTTGTCACTCTCCCTTGCCTATGATGAAATATGGATCTTGGATGTGACTTCTGGCTTCCTACCAATAGTGATACTGATGGAAACACTCCCTGACCTAAAACCCTAGAAACCCTCACGCGAGAGAAGGGGGTCAAATTTTAGATTTTTATATACGAAGGAATCCAGTCAAGATGACCATACAAATAGATAGTGCTTAGAAATACGATTTCGATGATATATGGTATGCCAAAATCGGACCGTCAAATTGCCTACAATTTTCCCTGAAAAATCACATTTTTTCCCGCGAATGTCGCCAGGCCAGACCGCCAGCCAACCAAGCTAGCCAGCCTAGCTTGGCCTGCATGCCCTTGCCACATGCTGCACACCCCCACTGTATGTTGTATGCCCCCACCACACAACATGCGTACCCCTGCTGTATGGTCATGCATACCTTGCCCACACCGTGCGCATGTTGCCAGCACACCCATGCCAACCTGAACCGCACGCTGTACACATTACCTGCACACCCATGCATGCATGCACCCATCGTCCATGCCCGCACCACCTCGGCCATTACATGCACGTCATCTGTCGCGCACTAGTGACATCACCTGCACTACCTGCCTAAACTAACCGTACCTCTGGCACTTCGGCTTGGTCTCGTGCATCGCCGTCATCAACTGGGATTGGTGTTTCTCTCTCCTATTTTTCCAAAAATGCCATTTTGGGCTAAAATTCTCTCTCCTCCCATTTTTTTGAAAACTGCCTTTTTCTAGCTAAAATTTCTCTCCTCTCATTTTTTTGAAAACCCCTTTTACTCACTGGACAAAAGTCCTCCCCACCTATATTTTCCTTCAACTCCCCCTTTTACCCATTGGACAAAAATCTTATCCCCTCAATTTAGGTAAGAGCTCCCCTTTCGTCCACTGGATAAAGGGATTCCCCCTCTCCTATTTGGTCGGAAAAAACTATAAATACCCCCTCCCTTAGAAAAAATAGACCAAGACACTAGAATCCCCCTTCCTTCTTTCATAGTGAAATTTTCCTCCCCACCCCCTTTTGATTTTCTTTTGATCTTCGGAGCGATCTTCGTAAAGATCTGAAAACTCATTCGGATCTTCAAAGTGATCTTTGGGATCTTGAAGATTTTCAATCCAAATTCTTAGTTAGATCCAGTTTTTTTCCAAAAATAGTATGTTCCTGATCCACCTCCCTTGAGTGTTCTTGAGCGTTCCTGAGATAGAACCCCCCTTTGTTGAGGTTCTTCAGGTCTACGAAGAGATCTTTGTTAAGATCTAAAACTCTGTTCGGACCTTCAAAGTGTTCTTCGAAACTTTGGATTTCTTCAATCCATTTTTAGGTCAGCCCATTTCTTTTCAAAAATATCTGTTCATAGCTGAACCCCTGTCCGAGTGTCCCTGAAATCTTTTCAGAAATAGCTATCCCTAGCAGAAGCTCTACCGAAGTGCCACCTCAACCTAGCCCTCCCTTAGCCTATCCCCAGTGGAAGCTTTGTCGGAGTGCCACCTCATCCTAAATCGGGAAATAGCCTTCCCTAACTAAAGCTCTGTTGATGTGCCACCTCATCCCAAGCCCAGAAATAGCCTTCCCTAGCCGAAGCTCTATCCGAATCCCAATCCGAAAGTAATTGTTCCTGGCTAGAACGATTTTCAAATACCATCACAATTATCATCTTTCAAGAAAGGAAGTTGGAGGTCAAGACCATCTTCCCTTGAGTCAGGAGAATCAGAAAGATAGTCCGAGCCGGTTCTAATCAGGGGCCCATCCCTCTTGACCCGAAACAGGGGTTAAGATTTGGTATAATTTCTCAACCGACTTGTCATAATGTAGATTTTATACAGACCTTGTTTTAGTGTAGATAGTAGTTTGAATTCAATTAATGTATATGTGTGATAACTTAGCCATACATGTGGAATAGTAATAATTGAGGAAAATGTTTGTTCTCAAGCATCTAGGAAGGAGACTAGTTGAATTGGGCAGATTGGGTGCCTAGCACCTTCCCAACTCTGTAACCTGACACTTACCCTAAATCTCTGGATCAGACCAAATTTTGGACCCTCTTCTCAGGAATCGGGCCCACCGTCGGGTCCTAGGCCCATAACCCTAGGTGGTAACTCCAAACCCCATTTGCATGATCCCGATCCCCGAATTCAACCATCATCAAATCCCCATCTCAAATGATGAATTTTATACTCTTACGAAATAGGCCTCTATGTATCTCCAAGTGGCGATACGACGGTACAGGGCTTGCAAGTGAAGAAAGAGAGAGGAGAGAGGACGGGGGAGATGTATAGTCCGTTTCTCCGGCTGCTACCCTCACACTGTGTCAAAGGCCCTTGACCGCATGCCCCACACAAAGTTGAAGGAATTGCAAGTACAACTTCAGGACCTTTTGTAGAATGGATTCATTAGACCTAGTGTGTCTCCATGGGGAGCACCGGTATTGTTCATCAAGAAGAAAGACGGGAGCATGAGGTTATGCATTGATTATCGGGAGCTTAATAAGCTAACCATCAAGAACCGATATCCTTTGGCAAGGATAGATGATCTATTTGATCAGTTGCAAGGTACCGAGGTGTTCTCTAAGATCTACCTTAGATCTAGCTACCACCTGCTCAAGATCAAGGATAGTGTCGTCAGTAAGATAGCCTTCAGATCAAGGTATAGACATTATGAGTTCTTAGTGATGTCATTTGGGTTGACCAATGCACCGGCTGCATTTATGGATTTGATGAAATGAGTATTCGAGGATGTCTTAGACAAGTTTGTGATTGTGTTCATTGATGACATTTTGGTTTACTCCAAGAGTGCAGAGGAACATACAGTTCATCGGAGGTTAGTATTGCAACATCTGAGAGAGAAACAACTCTATGCCAAATTCAGCAAGTGTGAGTTTTGGTTATCACAGGTAGCATTCCTAGGCCACATTGTTTCAGATAAGGGTATAGAGGTTGACCTAGGCAAAGTGGAGGCAGTTCTAGAGTGGGAGACTCCTAAGAGTGTAGCAGACATACGTAGTTTTTTGGGATTGGTCGGATGACCCGACTTACATGAAAGGGTGTGAAATTTGAGTGGTCGGATACTTATGAAAAGAGCTTCAAGGAGTTAAGGCAAAGGTTGGTATTAGCTCCAATTTTGACTATTTTGACTGGTACAGGTGGTATAGTTGTGTATAGTGATGCCTCCAAGATGGGATTGGGTTGTGTATTAATGCAGCATGGGAAAGTCATTGCTTATACATCCCGTCAGTTGAAGGATTATGAGAAGAACTACCCCACCCATGATTTGGAGCTGGCAGCTGTGACTTTTACACTGAAAATCTGGAGACACTACCTGTATGGTGAGAAGAGTGAGATCTTCAGTGACCATAAGAGCCTCAAGTAATTCTTCACCCAAAAGGAGCACAACATGAGATAGAGGCGTTGGTTAGAGCTGATGAAGGATTATGATTGTACTATCCACTATCACGCAGGAAAGGCCAATGTGGTAGCTGATGCACTTAGTTAGAAATCTCAGTCACTGACTCTTGCATCACTGACCATTAATAAGCATCTCATAGAGGAGGCTAGGAAACTAGACTTGGAGCTATTAGTAGAAGGTGCCACGTTGTCACTATCGGCATTGGTGGTACGGTACAACCTAGTCTGGTGGATAAGATCACTGCAGCTCAGGTTACTGATGTAGAGTTATAGAAGCTGATAAAAGAATGCTAGGAAGGACCCCAAAAGGACCTGGATTTCTCGATAACTGAAAGCAGGATTCTCAAGTTTAAAGGGAGGTTGTGTGTGCCCAGTGATGGTGATTTGAGAGATACAGTTTTGAGAGAGGCACACAGCTCTCCATACTCTATTCACCTAGGCAACACTAAAATGTACAAGGACCTCAAAGGCTCCTACTGGTGGAAAGGAATGAAGAATGATGTGGCCACGCATGTGTCTAGATGCCTCAAATGCCGACAAGTCAAGGCTGAGAGACAAAGGCCCCATGGGTTATTACAGTCCCCACCTATTTCAGAGTGGAAATGGGAGAATATTACTATAGACTTTGTGGACCGCTTGACCAGGGTAGATCACTTTATCCCAATCAGGATCACATTTTCTATGGACAAGTTGGCCAAGTTGTATGCTGATAACATCATCAGATTGAATGGTGTGCCAGTTACTATCATCTCTGATTGAGATCTCAGGTTCACTTATAAGTTCTGGACATGTGTGCAGAAGGTTATGGGTACATAGTTGAATTTTAGCACAGCCTTTCACCGTCAGATCGATGGTCAGTCGGAAAGGACTATCCAGACATTGAAGGACCTACTTCGAGCATGGGCCTTAGATATAAGTTATAGTTGGGATGAGCACATTTCCCTTATTGAGTTTTCCTACGACAATAGTTATCAGGCCACCATCAGAATGTCCTCATTTGAGGCACAGTATGGCAGGAAGTGTCGGACTCCACTCTATTGGGATGAGGTTGGTGAATGGCATATTTTTGGGTCCAGACTTGATATAGGTTACTAGTGAGAAGGTGAATGTGATCAGATCAAGGATCAAGATAGCTCAGTCCAGGCAGAAGAGCTATATAGATGTTAGAAGGAAACATTTGGAGTTTGGTGTTGGAGACAAGGTGTTTTAGCGGATCTCCCCAGTTAAAGGGGTGATGCAGTTCGGTAAGAAGGGAAAGCTTAGTTCGAGGTTCATGGGACCATACGACATACTGGAGAGGATCAGATTGGTAGCTTATTGGGTAGCTCTACCACTAGAGTTGGAGGGTACACATGATGTCTTCCATGTATCCATGTGGAGGAAGTACATCCCTGACCCCACTCTCGTCTTGACTTACATGCCCCATGAGTTGGACGAGAATTTTACCTATATGGAATTTTTAGAGAAGATTGTTGACCGGAAGGAGCATGTTCTCTGCAACCGCACCGTTTCCTGTGTCAGTGAAATGGATGAACCATCTCGAATAGGAAGCATCTTGGGAGCATGAAGATGAGATGATGAAGCAGTATCCTAGATTGTTTGATTTGCCAGGTATGTTCAATTTTGAGGATGATATTCTTGTAAGGTGGGGAGAATGTTACACCCGTGCCCTGACTCGGTCTCATTTGAACTATTGTGATAGGTCACAGACTGGAGATCGGTAGCATGGCTGGGTTTTGGCTCACGACTGCCCATTATCGAAGGGGGAGAGATGACCCCACACGTTCGTGCATCGTGTGCTAGTCTAACTGGAGGGGATTTGTACCTTCTGATCCAAGACAGTAAGCGACCCGATTCCTCACACATGAATCCCAGTACGTATCAAAGTTGCCAAAAGGCCTTGAGCATGGCTAAGGGCAACCACCTATGTAAGACTAGCTATTGGACAACAAGCAGTCAAGACAGTAAGCTATCTTGACCACCGAAAATATGCCATCGGATCCACTGGGCTTGAATCCGATGGACTGTTTCTGGTGAGCATAATAGGCTACTGTCATGGTGTTGATGCCCGTGGGTCCCACCATTTGTGTTGTAAATAGTCTCGGATGATCCCAAATCATCCCCCACATTTTCTTTGTGATGTGAATGCATTTCAGACCTAAGTGGTCGGGTTCTCAAACTCCGAAAGTCATAATAACCCGATCAGTCCAAATAGGGTCCAACCAAACAGACCCTAAGGTCCCATTTAACACTTAACAAAGAAATGAGGATTTCATTTCCTCATTTCTATTGTGTCCAACGTAAGAGAAGAGAGAAAGAGGAGAGGAAGGAAGAAGAAGAAGAAGAAGGAGAACCTTGGTATCGGCTGCCGCTTAGTTGCCGGAGGTAGGTACACTCTTCCACCACTTTCTCTCTTCAATTTGACCTAGATTAAGCTAGGTTTGGATGAAATCTTAGTGTACAAACCATGTTATGATTGGAGAATGCGTATTCTACCCTCCCGGTGTGGTTACCGAGCTCGAACCAAGCCCGGTGAGCTCCGACAATAAGTATTGCCAAATGACCAACTAGGATTTTGATCATTCGATCGACATATCTCCCAAACAGCTCAATGGAATCAGAATTTTATTTGCTAAGAATGATGCTAGGGCCATTCCCTACAAACTCCACGGAACAAATCCTGACGATCTGGCCCGAGCCAGAATGCCCCAAAATTATTGGACTGTTCTGAACCACCACCAGAAATAGCCCATCGGATCCACTAGGCCTAATTCCAGTGACATATTTCCGGTGGACCTCAGAGGCTTATGAGCTCTCTGTCTCAACCACCAGAAACAGGTCTGATAAAAAGACCTTATTTTTGGTGGTTGTTTCCGGTGACATTACTGTCACTGGGAAACTTTGACTGTATCTTTTGGGGGTGACCCAAGTGGGCCTCTCCTGATCTTTTCGACACATACTAATGTACGATTCTCTTTGTGCCTAGGATAGTGACGCACATAAACCCTAAAGTCAGAATTGAGTTGATCGACCGGTGGCCATACTTGAACCCTAGTACACTCGAACAAAAACCAGGTGAGGGATGGATTGTGTTTATTTTGGAGTTTTTATTATTATTAAATTGATCACATGCTTAGAAATTACATGTTTAATTGTAATTGCTCAAATACGATGATGATATGTACATTTGTCATTTTACGATTATGATATGAATTTTATAGAGATGCATGACGGGATCCGGTGTGGCCGAGGTGGTACCGGTGCCGTGATTGCCATATGTATATTGCATTCATGCATTGATTATGTGCATTAGAGTTAGTTATAGTCATGGGTTACACTTTATGGCCAAGGTCACACTGGTATCGTGTACCTCAGGACTGCATTTGGAAATAGATATGCTCCGTGGCCAATGATTGGTATCAGTGCTGCGTAGTCCATACTAAACTGTTATATATATGCTAGATTAGGAAAACGGTCTTGGGTTACACTTTGTGGCCAAGGTCTCGCTGGTATGTGTACCCGGTACTATATTTAGAGATGGATTACACTTTGTGGCTGAGGTCTCGTTGGTATTGTGTAATCCATACTAATTATATCATTATGAAGGCATGTAGCATATATGTGGTTAGGTATCACTCCCTATGCTATGAACCCTTGTCAACAGGAGTTAAGGTGTTGGATAACCCATTGTAGTATGTTCGATGTGCCTTTTCGGAATGCCACACCCACGGTACGATGTGATTGTTACTGGAGGTAAAAACTTGTCTGGCATGACCAATGATGTACCGGTGCTGTGACTACCAGGAGGGTTATCAAGGGTTTGTTGGGTGACCCATGGACGCATACGGGGATCGACAGGCTTCTATTCACGGCTAGGGTTTGTATCCTTGCGTAGCCAATAGCGGTTCTGAGATGAAGGATACAGCCTAATGCACCGTAGTAGCATTTACCAGTCTTAGTTTGTATTGTTAGGTGGATAATAAATAAATGAATTGCATCACGAGCATCATGGACTATGTGTTTAATTTCTATAATCATGCATCATAAATTATTACTGCTATTGTCTTGGTTGGATGTGCTTGACCCCACCCCTCACTAAGCGAGTTGAAAAGCTCACCCCACGTATACACACTTTTTAGATGATGATGTAGGTATCGTGGTGCCTATGGCGTGTGACCCAGTATCTTCTGGGTTAGAGTATGGTGTGAGCGACTGGTGGTTGCCAGAAGCGAGAGAGCACGATCTTGACTGTGCTTGTGACTACTGTTCTTATGCCACACCGTGAGATTGTACATCATACTTTGATACTTTTGGATATAACTGTGGATTGTATATTTTTTTGAGGTTATATTATATGTCATGGATGAATGTAACAAAATAACTCAGTTTTTGCTATTATATTATCATTAGACATTTCCCCATTTTATTTATGATTCCACTACTATACTCTGATTCCGCTGCTTATGTTGGTTTGTGATGTGAGATTGTGAAAATGTTAAGGTACTGCTATCAGAGGTCCTGGTAGGTTTGTAAGACAGGTACATGTCTTACTCACACCACCGATATTCCTAATGGTAAGTTGGGTCTATTGGAGTTGGGGTGTGACATTCACCCTCAGACCGATGGTTAGTCAGACAGGACGATCCAGACATTAGAGGACCTATTTCGAGCATGTGCCTTAGATATGAGTTACAGTTAGGATGAACACATTTCCCTTATTGAGTTCTCCTACAACAACAATTACTAGGCCACCATCGGAATGTCCCCATTTGAGGCACAGTATGGCAGGAAGTGCTGGACACCACTCTATTGGGATGAGGTTGGTGAATGGCATATTTTGGGTCCAGACTTGATTCAGGCTACTAGTGAGAAGGTGAATGTGATCAGAGAGAGGATCAAGACAGCTCAATCTAGGCAGAATAGCTATACAGATGTTAGAAGGAAACATCTGGAGTTTGGTGTTGGAGACAAGATGTTTTTATGGATCTCCCCAGTTAAAGGTGTGATGCGGTTTGGCAAGAGGGGAAAGTTTAGTCTGAGGTTTATGGGACCGTATAATGTACTGGTGAGGATTGAACTGGTAGCTTACCTGATAGCTTCACCACCAGAGTTGGAGGGTACACATGTTGTTTTCCATGTTTCTATGTTGAGGAAGTACATTCCCAACTCCACTCCCATCTTGACTTACATACCCCGTGAGTTGGACGAGGATTTTACATATGTGGAGTATCCAGAGAAGATTGTTGATCGGAAAGAGCATGTTCTCTGCAACCACATCATTTCCTTTGTCAAGGTGAAATGGATGAACCATCCCGAGTAGGAAGCATCTTGAGAGCGGAAAGATGAGATGTTGAAGCAGTATCCTAGATTGTTTGATTTTCCAAGTATGTTTAGTTTCAAGGACGAAATTCTTGTAAGGTGGGGGCAATGTTAAACCTGTGCCCTAACTCGGTCCAATTTGAACTATTGTGATAGGTCTCAGACCGAAGATTGGAAGTACGATCAGGTTTTGGCTCGCAGCTGCCCATTGTCGAAGGGGGAGAGATGACCCCAAGTGTTCTTACATCGCGTGCTAGTCTAACTGGAGGGGATTTGTACCTTTCGATCCCAGATGGTAAGTGACATGATTCCTCAAATGTGAATCCTGGCACGTATTGGAGCTGCCAAAAGACCCTAGGCAAGACCGAGGGCAACCACCTGTACAAGACCAGCTATTGGACAACAAGCAGTCAAGACAACAAGCTGTCTTGACCATCGAAAATAAGCCATTGGATTCACTGGACCCGAATTCGGTGGGCTATTTTTGGTGAGCCTAACAGGCTACTATCAAGGTGTCGATGCCCATGGGTCCCGCCACTCACGTCGTAAACAGTCTCGGATGATCCCAAATCATCCCCCATATTTTCCTCGTGACGTGAACTTGTTTTGAACCTAAGTGGTCGGGTTCTTGGGCTCTGAAAGTCATTATAACCCGATCGATCAGATTAGGGTCCAACCAAACAGACCCTAAGGTCCAAAAAAATTAACACTTAAGTAAGAAATGAGGAATTCATTCCTCATTTCTCTTGTGTTGTAAGGGAGGAGAGAAAGAGGAGAGAAAGGAAGAAGAAGGGGAAAAAGAAGGAAGAAGGATTACCTTGGTGCCGGTTGCCGCCTAGTTGCCAGAATCATCACCAGAGTTAAGTACACTCCCTTCCACCACTCTCTCTCTTCATTTTGACCTAGATAAAGCTAGGTTTGGATGGACTCTTAGTGTACAAACCGTGTGGAGGTTGTGGAATGCGTATTCTACCCTCCCAGTGTTGTTGTCGAGCTCGAACCAAGCCCGATGAGCTCTGATAACAAGTATTGCCAAATGACCAACTAGGGTTTCGATCATTCAATTGACGTATTTGCCAAACAATTCGATGGAATTGAGATTTTATTGGCTTAGAATGATGCTAGGACCATTCCCTACAAACTCCAAGGAACAAATCTCGACGATTGAGCCCTAGCCGAAAGCCCCAAAATGGCTGAACACTCCTGTACCACCAGCAGAAGCAAGCCACCAGAAACATTGGACTTGCTTCCGGTGGCATATTTTTGATGAACCACGGAGCCTTAGGAGCTCTCTGTCAGTTCCATCAGAAACATGGCTGATATTTCCAATGGAAATTTCCTATTTTCGGTGGGTGTTTCAAATGACATTACTGTCACTATTGGATTTTGTCTGTACCCTTTGGGGGTGACCCATGTGGGTCCCTTCCGATGTTCCCAATACATATTGATGTTTGGTTCCTGATGAGGGTATTTCCTCCCAACCATGGCACGGGTAGGGATCATCCTGACCAATGCTGCACCTCGACCCTCCATCAGGCTATGCTACCACCTCGGCCCTCAATAAGGCCGTTCTACCACCTCGGTATCCCGACGGGCCATGCAGCCACCTCGGCATCTCATCAGGTCGTGCTACCACCTTGGCCCTCCATTAGGCCGTGCTGCCACCTCAGCATCTCATCAGGCCATGCTACTACCTCGGCCCTCCATTAGGCCATGCTACCACCTCGACATCTCATCAGGTTGTGCTACTACCTCAGCCCTCCATCAGGCCGTGCTGCCACCTCGGCCCTCCATCAGGCCGTGATGTCACCTTAGCCCTCATCAGGCCATGCTACCAGTCACCTCGGCTCGACCAACCTGTCACCTCGGCTCGGCATAGTCAAGTAAGGCACCCAGAAACGTGCACGCATTTACTCCTACATTCAAGGGACGTGATCCCTGATCACGGGGGCAGGACTTTATCCACTACACGTCATCGGAGGCATCCAACCCCTCTCACGACTTGCACCTCCAAGATCAATGGAGAATATTCTCAGAATATGCCCTGGAACCCAGAATATTCCCAGAATCATGGAGCCACTCCCCTTAAGGACCCTATGCCTAAACAAGACTCTCCACAAATGGCCTTCCTTCTCTCTCCATCAGCAGCCTATAAATACCAAGGTAAGCCTTCATCATTGAGGATCAAGCAATCACTCCTTTTACTGGAAAAGCTCTCTTGAGCATCTGCTGTGGAAAGATCTGACTTAGGCATCGGAGAGTCCCCCGTCGGGTCAGCCCAGCTCTCCCCTATCCTCTCTTCTGTGCAGGTCGGTTGGAGGACCAGAAACTACAGGGAAGGTGATCCGATCATTTTTTACCATATTAGATTGGCACCGTCCATGGGAAACAGTTACAAAAATTCACCTTGGACCAATGCAATTAAGGAGTGAGAAGGTTGTTTCTTCAACGACAACACGAGTAAGATCCACCCATGAGTTACCACTTGGACGTCCCAATTCGCCACCAATGGCAGAGTAGGAGAATGTCCCAACAGAGACCCCTCCACAAGGAGCCCAGCAAACTAGTCCTGATGCGTAAGTTGCACAGGGAGAGGGGAATCAGTGGAAGCAGAACCCTCAGCTATCTCGCCATGTCCCATCATTCTGGGTAACTCACCCAAACATGGAAGAGCAGATGCAGAGCCCGCAGCTATAGGTGTTAGTGACAAACGCACTGGTATGGGACTTCATACATTAGTTCGGCTCGGCACTTCCAGTGCCACGGGCTAGTTCAGCTCAGCCGCCTAGGTCGGTTTCGGGCAGATAACTCAACGATAAATCTCCTGATGTCACCCCTCAATCAACATCAAGGAGGGGGTCGGCCAGAACGTCACGCACTGTTCACTCGGTACCACCCCTCTCTCCTACCAAGGGGTGCAGGCAAGGTCCCGTTCCTTCCCAGAACAGAAGAGTTCGTCGTTTCGCGCATCACTAGAGACCAGAGACATATGATGCCCATAGGTCCCCACCCCGGGTAGGAAGACACCAGCTGTCACCTCAAAGACTCACTGGAGGCGCGTGTCCGCATAGAGAAGAACGCAGAAACTCCAAAGGATAGCTCGGCAAGATCAACCCCATGGGGGTCAGACCTCGTCCATCAGGCCAACCGGTGGTGAACCACGGTAAGGCCAGGATTGGCCTGGTGGTCACCAAGGCTGAGGAAGAAGCCCCAGTAGAGGTGAAGGGGCATGCCGATCCCCAGATCACCGAGCCGAGGAGAGAAGGGATGACCTGGAGAGCCATATCCAGTGCCTCACTAAGCAAGTAGAAGGAATGCAAAGGCAAAGGTACCTGGCAGACATAGCCGTAACTCTGGCCCATAATGCACTATCCGACGAATTGATAGATTTCAAGCTGCCTCCAAATTTTGTGATACTCGTCTTCAATGGATATGACGGCGTCACAGATCCTTATGATCCCCACCCCGGGTAGGAAGACGCCATCTGTCACCTCAAAGACTCACTAGAGGTGTGTGTCCGTATAGAGAAGAACATAGAAACTCCCAAAGGACAGCTCGGCAAGATCAACCCCATGGGGGTCAGATCTCGTCCATCAGGCTGACTGGTGGTGAACCACGGTAAGGCCAGGATCGGCCTGGTGGTCACCAAGGCTGAGGAAGAAGCCCCAATAAAGGTGAAGGGGCACGAAGATCCCCAGATCGCCGAGCTGAGGAGAGAAGGGATGACCTAGAGAGCTATATCCAGTGCCTCACTAAGCAAGTAGAAGGAATGCAAAAAGGCAAAGGCACCAGGCAGACATAGCCGTAACTCTGGCCCATAATGCACTATCCGACGAACTGATAGATGTCGAGCTGCCTCCAAATTTTGTGATACCCGTCTTCAATGGATATGACGGCGCCACAGATCCTTATGATCATCTGCTATACTACAGCTTAGTCATGACAATTCATGGTAGGTCAGACGCTATTCTCTACCGAGCCTTCACAGCCTCATTAAAAGGAGCTGCACTGGTGTGGATGTCGAACTTGCGGCCATGGTTCATCTGTAGCTATGAAGAGCTAACAAGAGCATTCTTCACATGTTTCCAAGCAAGTATGAAGCAGAAGCAAACTACGCAAAATGTGATGAACATGAGGCAGGGAGCGAGAGAGACTATAAGAGAGTTCCTTGCCCAATTCACCAAGCCGACACTGGAGGTAGAAAACTTACCAGAAGGAGTGGTGTATAGCACGTTGTGCAACGGGGTAATGCACCCTGATCTGGTCCAGTCTCTGGCCCTTGACTTGTCAGAAACAATGCCCGAGCTATTAAGACGATGCAATCAATACACCAACATGGAGGAAATCCTGGCCACCAGAGGGATAGGTGATCAGTTGGAGAAGGAGAAGAAAAGGACTCTGAGACCTAAGGATGATTCTCGCGAGCCGAAGAAGAACAGAACAGATCAGCCACTTGACATAGTTGAACCTAAGCGATATGAACTTGATCGTTCCCGAACAAACCTACTCTTAGAGATCCAAGATCAGAAGTATTTTCACTGGCCCAGGCCAATGACAGCTAAACTAGAGGAGAGGAATCTCAACTGGTATTGCCGATACCATCGAGACCATGGACATGACACTAGACTGTAAGTCTCTGAAAAGGGAAATTGATGAGCTCATCAAGGTTGGATACCTCAACAATATTTAAAGCAGAAATATGGTGGGAACTGGTCTGATCCGAGGAGAGATGATGCCAGGCCAAGCCGAGATAGGGTCGAGCCGTCCAAGGAACCAACTATAGACCGAGCTGACGCTTACGATAACCAACCCATGGGTCCAGCTATTCTAACAATCATGGGCAGACCCATGGTGGAATCAGTCAGAAAAGCCAAAGCCCATGCGCGGTTCATATGCATCACGGAACAACCTATCAAAGCCCTCAAAACGGATCCACCCATTTCATTCTCTGACAGAGATTTGGAAGAGTTGAACTAGCCTCACAACGACACTGTCATGGTTCATTTAGTGGTGACCAACCACCCCTTCCACAGGGTCCTAGTGGACACGGGAGCCTCCGTTGACCTTATGTCATACGAAGCCTTCGTAAAATTGGGGCTTGGCACCGGGGCCTTAAAACCAGCCCCAGGATCCTTGTACGGATTTTCAGGCATGCCAGCAGAGCTAGAAGGAGTTGTAGACTTACCTGTAACCATCGGACAGGGAGCACAGACAGCCACTACCATGGTCTCTTTTATAGTTGCCAAGATCGCCTCACCCTATAATGCAATCCTTGGCCGATCTATTCTCAATGGCCTTGGGGTGATTGTGTCCACTAAGCACATGAAAGTCAAATTCCCCACCAGCAATGGAGTCGGGGAATACAAGTCCAGCTAGAAGGAATCCAGGGAATGCTATGCCAACGTCATAAAATCTGTCAAGAAACCATGCTCGGGCCTAGTGTGTATGGTAGAAATTATTGATTGCCAAGATGAAAGCCTCCTGACCCAAGCCAAGCCAGTTGAAAAGCTGCTTACTATCCTAATCACTGAGGCCTAGCCATAAAAAATAGTTCAGCTCAGAGCACAGCTGAGCTCCCGGCGCCGTGATGAAATTTTGAACTTCCTCGATGAAAACTCTGATATTTTAGTGTGGAAAGCCTCTGATATGCCAGGCATCTCCAGGGCCGTAGTTGAGTAAAGTCTGGCTATTAACTCTAACTTCAACCTATCCAGTAGAAGTGCAGGA